>NW_011370295.1:239200-264667 GCF_000735185.1 Notothenia coriiceps
CTACAGTGTTGTTTACCTTCTGTGATGCGTGAGCTGATGACGTCGCGTCATCATCATCACTACTTCAGGTCAAGACGAGTTAACTTTTTTTTTTCTCAACTTTGTGTGGAAAAATGCGGGGATTATGCGGCCTTTTGATAAATATGCGGCCTTTTAAAAATCGTAAATTCTGCGATCGCAGAATCGCGTTTTTCTGGAGGGTCTAAATGGCATAGCAGGTAAAAGAGGCATGCAATAATAAAGACTGAGCTCACTTATGAATATAGGTAGAAAAACACATTTGTAGTACAATTGAAATCAAGACAAATTAGTACACATCCATGGCTAAAAATGAGTAGCAGCAATTTAAAAACACGAAGTTACATAAGTATTATATTGTGTTGAGACATTTGAGAATGTGATTGTATTGCACAATCAGTGTACAAAAGTGGTGGGGACACAAACAACTTAGATGTTTATATATAAGCTTCTGCTGCTTTTTTAAGCACGTAAACAAATAGCTGTAGGCTATCCATGGTTCTGATAGATAGAGAGAGAGAGAGAGAGGGGGTGGGGGGTATTTTTTGCATACTGTCGGAAGCCTTGAATAAAGAGCACGGAGCAACACTGTGAGCGCATACATTTATGTACACAGCGTGGGGATGTCATATTGTAATGCACCTTAATACATGCAGTAAAGGGCACCATCACAAAGCAATACTTATAAGGAAAACACAGACACTCATCACCGAGGTCACAATATCAATCGATCCAGCAGAGCAATAGCCTATAGGCAAAGCACAGAAAATCAACAAAAGATATGACATCAAATGAACTTACCAAAGCTGCAGTAGAGGTTCACTTCATTCATTTTCTTTCCGTTTCACAGATTTTAATCGCTATAAGCTGCTCCCTCTCGTCTCCTCTTCACAACTACACTTTTCGCGGCACACATACTTACAGCCAATCAGTTCTTAATTATGAGATGACGTTTTGGTGGGGTTGCCAGCACTTTTCCCTACTGGTGATAATTTTTTTGCGGTGTAGTTTTTACAGCACCCATTCATTTTGACAGCAGAGAGAGGGGCTTGATCGGGGCTTGCCCCACATCGCTCAACATGGCTCAATAGGCACACTGTAGAAACTGATTAGAAGAACGCAGACTAAAACAGCAATGTACAGACCAATCAGATGACTAAACATGATCTTAAAATATATTTTAAGATATATATTTTTTGCATATTTTTGGAATTATTATTTGAATGACTTTCTGCTGACACTAGGTTGGGCTGTGCCTGCCCCTAATGACGAGTCGCCACTGGGCACAATTCAGGTTTATTGCACAAGGTTGCAACAGTCCGTAATGTGTTATTATAATCTGCTTAAAACACTGTATAATTGTAAATGGAAAAAACTCATAAATATTCATAAGGCTTTTTTAGAACAATCATGCAAAGTTTTTTTGTCAATCCTCAATTATGACAACAACTATGATTCCCCCTGATTCCGGTCTTTATGCTTAGCTAAGTTTTTCTTCTCATCTAATCTCAGCAAATTAACAAATAAGTGTATTTAAAAAAAAAAAAAAAGTCAAACTAAGTTGAACTTGAATTGTTTTCCTTTCTAGACCTTGATGAATGACGAGATACGTTTGCAAAAGATCCAGCAGCAGCTGCAGCTGATTCAGGCGGTGAACGAGGTGCTGCTCATCATCTTCAGCACCGTCGGGGGGGCAATCCAGGGTCTGCCCCTCCTGTCCGGCCGCCTGAAGAGGATGACCGGTGTGCTGCTGGAGGGGATGCACAGCCCGTCAGTTGTCTTTTTTGTATAACCATGATCTAAAATTATTTTACATGAAAAAAGAGCTCTAACCAGAACCTTCCTCATATTCTCTGCAGGGACTTTAACCAGGAGGAGGCACTAGAGGGCGTCAGTGCTCAGATCTGCAGCGAGCTCAACAAGTCTTTGACAGAGAGGAGCTACCCCCCGCTGTCCCCCGCACTGCAGGCCACCCTGACAGGCCAGATTCTCAGCATCACTCAGAAGGACAACCCCATCCGCACTCTCGTTGGTAAGAGAGGATGCTGAGTGATCCAAATTAAAGAGGATTATGCATCAATGTCAAAAATGAATAGTATATTTATATTATGTCATGCAACAGACAGTTTGATACATACTTTTTTATACTCATTAAAACTCACCATTCCTGCCTCGGCCCGCGGCAGATAACTGGATGGCCTACCTGCCCGTCAGCCTTCCATCTCGTGCACAAACTTATCTCGTGCCCTCATTGGTCATGTGCGCGTTCGTGTGTGTTGGAGGAGGGGCTCTGTAAGGAAGTCTGAAGGAAGGGGCAGATTTTTTTCGACTGCGTACTGTCAAATTCTAGCGCACTCGAGCTGGTTTCTCCATTCTTACCTACCCTACCTTTAACACATTAACAATTAAACATGCATGCCGTCTAGCAGGCGGTACCACAGCATCAGGAAAAAAAACACCAGACTCAGGATCAGTTTCATCCCACAGGCAATAAGACTATTAAACACCTGAGTTTGCACTATTTTTATTAGTATTGTTGTTTTTTATATAAAAAATGTTATGTCTTGTAATTGCCCTGTTGAGGAACCTGCGATCTAAATTCATACATTACATAACTACACCTGGTTGTGTATATGTTATGACAATGAATCTTGAATGCATCCTCAAGAAGATATTTTTTATTAGCTTTCCCAAACATGGATTTCTTCTTTGCATTTCCTAACTGCTTGTTCTCTTTGTTTCCGTGCAGAGGACCGTGTGCAGCAGTACTTCATGGTACTCATCTGTGATCCTAAACCTCAGAGCAAACTTGAACAAGTACCAGTTGGCTTGACTGCTATCAAGCCTGAACTAGCATGTTTGGGAGCAAGGTTCATCTCTCTGGTTAACTACAATATAACAGTTTATGGACCTACCTATGGGGGTATCTTACGGAAGCTGATGTTCAACAGCAGCCCGCCACCAGCAAACCCTCCTCAGGACACCGCTCAGGACTCAGTCACCTCCAAATAAAAATAAATCCTAATTTTGAATTATGCTGTCTTAGTGTTTCTTCTGCTTGTGCTCGAGAGCGAAAAAAGTGTCCAGGATTTTGCAAAATAAAGAGTTTGTCTGCATGAGTATCTTTGTGTTTGACTTATATATTTTAGTTTTGACTTGAGTTTTGGTTGATAATTTCTCATAAGTTTTATTTACTACTTTGACTTATTATGTACCATGGAAATACTTGTTATGTTTTTAGTTGCTATGTTTGTTACATATTGAGGTACTGTAGTTGTTACAGTATTGCAGTGTTGGCTGTTAGAACCCGTGGGGACAGGAGAGATGCTAAAGCAGATGTGTACTTTTATAAAGATTTAACGTGAATATATCGGAAATTGTTTTTCTTTTTTTCTGCCCCCAATTAATATAATAAATGATTATATAAAAAGAAAACATTTGACCAGTTCTTCATTTATTTGAGGAAAATATGTGTAGATGGGTATCACACAATATATATAAAATGGAAATATGGTTCCATGTTATCTTGAAAGTCGTACATTGTATTATTGCATAATATTTAATCTCGTAAAAACATTGACCTTGTGTGATTGTGTTTTAGCTTTAATGCTGTTCAATTATTACATAGATTCATAAATTAAAATTGACAAAAGTTACATTCAACCATAATACATAATATTAATGATGTTACATCGGATAATGAATACAAATTTGATTTTTACAATAACAATTGCTGACTAGACTGTTGAGGTAAGATGGGAAGTTATGATCAACAGACATGTTAGATTTACAACGTTTTAATAGGATGTAGACCAAATTCATTTCAAGTAGCTGCTAATTTTGGTTAAAAAATTTAACTACAGTGGTGGAATTTTGCTCCACAGATCTTTTATAATAAATTAGTCGAGCTTTGCAGGTCTGAAAACAAGCCTATTTATTTTAAGCATTATACAGTAAATCTTTCAGGTTGCATTATCAGTTCATCCCTTTTCTGTGGAATAAACAACATGCTCTCATCTCCTGCTGTCACTAGGCAGCAATGCTACCTTTACATGCCGTTCAAAAATCTTGCAATTCAGGGGGTTGTAAATTAAATTAACACTTTTTGGATTACCAAGCGTTGTAAAATGAACATGGTGAACACCATTTAGACTGTTTACAATTTCAGAAAAAAGGTTCTGTAAACAACAGATGGTTAAACTATGTATAGATACAATGAATGGCTAAAGTATCGCGGGGAATACCGGAGACAACACACAAAAGAAAGGAAACCATTATTTCCGAGCAGAGTAGTGGTCCTTTAAGGCAGCATCAGTTTGCCCAGTTACAGTTTAGTGAAATGCATGACCTCATCAGTCACATGGCATAATGTCGCCATTCCATTGGCTGCTTCACACGGGGGTAGTTGTTTTTGTTGTGAATCAGGAAGCTGTCTTATTTCCTAGCAGGGCGTGTAGTAAAACGTTAACAAGAGGAATTAATAGCCCTTTTACTCACTGGATTTTTCAAAACGTGACGTACACCATATACAGTTCAACACAGACCCTCATTGGAAAGAAAATAAGATATTTGTAAGTATTGTAGTTACTTTCTTTGTTTCATTTTCCAGCAGCAGGGAATAAACTTGTCTAGGCAAGTACTGAAATGAACACTGTGTGTCAGAGAAACGCAGGTGAGAGATAAGGAGAAGGGTTGCGATAATATAGGCAGTTAGAGCCATGACGTGCAGTTTCGACAGTATATTCCCTTTCGCATTTAGTGACAGACACTGAAGAGCTGTGTAAAAGTGGCTGGGCTCTCTCACTTTGTTGTTGTGGAGGAGACATTATTAACCTGGTAGGTTAGGTTAGGTATTTGAACGTTGAATGTATTACTTTAGAATGAAATAAACTAAACGCTCTGAAATGCAGAGGTCGGAGAAGTACTCAGATGTTGTACTTCTAAAAGTAGAACAAGTATTGGCATTAAAATATACTGTGCCATGAGGAAAAGTACTAATCGCATATTGACCCATTTAAGAATATATGTTTTGATTATGATTATTGATGCATTCATGTGTCAATCAGAGCTTGTATAGTTATTTCTTGCGGTTCCTCTTTTTGTATTTGTATATTCATAGAAGTAAAACTTCATAAATCCAGTTGTCAGTATACTTCCGTGTATTTTTGGGTCCGTCATATAGGTCTGCAATTAACATTTGGTTTCATTTTCAATTAGTTTCAGTCTAGTATTGCTGTAATATATATATATTTTTTAAGAAAATCTACTTTCAGTTAAAAAAAATAGATGACTCATATCAAAACTCTTTCAGATTAGTTGTCTGTCACTCAAGCAATGATATTCCAAGGTTTAGAGTGTAAGAACCTGTCTCAAAAAAGGCTAAGATATGTTTGCTGTTCAAACCATCATGAGTGGAAGTTATTACTGTTCTTCTGCTGGAATGGGAGAAAGTCCCTGCTGCACGAAATCTTGGGAAAAGGCTGTAGAATGGATTTGGAATAAGATTTAAAAACATATGGCTTTAATGTTAAGTATCCATATACTTTTGACTGTATATTTTTCCCTTTCAAATGCATTTTCAGTGACACAGGGTCCTGCATGGTTGCCGTGTCGTGCCGAGATGGCTCTGGAGGAAAGGGCTCGGAGCTCTCTGCTGCGCTTCCGCCACAGACTGGAGCAGGACATCAAACCCTCTTACCTGATGGATCACCTGATAAGTGACGGCGTGCTCACTGTGGACGAGGAGGAGAGGATCAAGACCCAGGTAAGCCTCTGCTCAAGGTGGGGAGGGGGAGGAGTCATTATTTATCAATCGTGTTGCTGATTCTTTTAACTTGCCACCAAATGATAGCAGGAAACAACTTTTGTTTCAGATTTGTCCCTGTTTTCCTCCACTAAGACATTGTCATTGTTTATGTAGTGAATCACTCTCCTTATGATTTACTCTGTTTTAATGTTTTCCCAATTGATCTCCCTTTTTATGTCCAGAAATTCAAGATGTTGTTGACAAAAATCTCTTCACCTTTCTTCTCTCTTGCTGTGGTTGTGACAGTCTTGTCATTTTTAAATAGCTCTGATCTTTTCCAGTCGTAGTCCTGAATGAAACTGCATGTATTTATTGTCTATTTCTAATGTATCACTGGCGTATAGGACTTTTGACTATAAGGGAATTTCATGCTTTTATGCTATTACAGAAGGAAATCAGAAAACCTTTATTTGTCACGCAACTGGGACATTTCCGGTATTACGACAGCAAGAGTTTAGTGCAGATTATTTAGAAAGAGTAGGCTTACATTTTACATAAAAAAGTAGCCACATGTTATAATTAATAAAAACAAAATAAGTAAAAAAACAAACAAGTAACAGATACGGTTACCATGGTGAAAAAAACTAAGAAGCAGTTAATACAAATACAAAATAAAAGTATATACAGAATATAGAGTAGCTGGTACTGTTTACAGATTGAAAAATAAATTGAAAGAAAAATAAAGCCTCAATTTCAGGAGGGTATATTGCACATCGCTTTATGTTTACAGGCAGTGTTATTTATTGCACATCAGGGGTATTCCAATTTACAGTGAGTTTTAGATATTGACATTCACATATTTAACACCTTGTTCAGTGTCATTTTTCAAATCATGGATGTTTTTACCAGCTCATATGAGAATCTTCAAAATAGCAGCATTTAAAAAGCACATTTTAAAGTTTACATCTCACCTCTGTTATCTCTCTCTCTCTCTCCAGCCCACCAGGAAGGATCAGGCCGCGGCGCTGCTGGAGCTGCTGCTGAGGAAGGACAACCGAGCCTACATCTCCTTCTACAACGCCCTGATCACTGAGGCATACGAAGACCTGGCCAATCTGCTTCATGGGGATTTACCCCAAATATCACAAAGTGCACTTAAAGGCTCCTCTGATGGCTGCACCCCTACTGGTGAGAAAGGGAAGTGGTGTGCAGTGACTATTGTTTGTACTGTAGGTGCTATTTTGATTGAGCATGTTGCACTACTACAGTAGCTCAATACATCATGAGATAGAAAGTATGGTGATTGACAGCCTCACATCTTGTCGGTTAATCCCTCCCCTGTTTGTCTATCAGTCCAGGCCGTGCTGAGTCAAGGCGGTGTACCACAGAGGCCCGTGGTGTTTGTCAGCAGACTGGAGCTTGTGAACCGGGTCAGGGAGAAACTCTTCCTGGTGGAGAAGGCTCCCGGCTGGGTCACCGTGTTCGGCATGGCCGGCTCGGGAAAATCCGTCCTGGCTGCTGAGGCTGTCCGGCACCAAGGAATCATCGAAGGTGAATACTTTTTCACTGGCTTACACAAACTGTCACAACAAAACCTCCAATAAATGATGTAGCTTAAGAGGCTAACCTTGGCTCATCATTGTGACTCTTTCACAATACGCAGTCCGTGCTATAGAAAAAAGAAAATAAAGAAACAATAACCAAAGTAGAACCATTCAGTCAGCAAAATGTATCCGAACCAAATCAGAGTCTTTCTGTTTCCACACACCCCAACAGGTGGACTAAACACCTTAATCCACACCCAGGGGACAATTGACGGAAGTGACATTTAGTGGTGTAAACAAATTATTAAACAAAAAATCAACAATGACCAAATGCTCCATAGTTTCTCTTTGGATAACTGGACACACTCAACATTTATTTTTATTTAATATTCCATTCACTGCACTCTTAATGTAAATAATATCCTGCTTTATATTGTGTCTAAAGCCCTTCAATAGTGTTTTATTGTCAGAGTTTATAGATTTGTTATCTTCACGGCCTGCTGTATATTTTCTACTTTTTAACGCTGCTTTAATTCCATTTTGAGATCTTTAAATTCTAGTATTGTTTATTTCTATTCTTTATTTTCTTTAATGCTGCTGCAATGCAAACATCTCCCAAATTGGGATCAATAAAGCACCTCTTATCCTTATCTTATCTTTTAACCGTTTTGGCTCCTACACCAACTTTTGGCAAGCCTTGTTTTAACAACTACGGGAAAATAAGCATTCATAATTGTAGAAATCCGTAACATATGTTTCCTCTCAATAATGATACAAACATATTTCCCGGATTGTCAGTCCTCGGGAGCTTCCACCTCTTGCCTCTGAGATGTTCCCTTTCTCCCCTCTCCTCTTTCTCCATCTGCAGAGTGCTTTCCGGGAGGGGTCCACTGGCTGTCCATCGGCCAGCTGGACAAACCCGACCTGCTGGCCAAGATCCAGTCGTTGTGTTTCCGTCTGGAGCAGAGCATGGACTCGCAGTCCCTCTACAGAACCCCCAACTCTCTGGATGAGGCCAAAGAGCGCCTGCGCTTCCTCATGCTGCGCAGATATCCAAGGTTTTTAGATCAATATTTACATTTGACAGCAAGGCAAGGCAAAAGGAGTAATATCAGAATCAGAATACCTTTATTCAGGGGAAATGTACATTGTTACGGCAAAAGTAAAGGGCCAAAAAATAGCCTAATATTAATTAAGAAGCATGCACAAGATATTAAAGATAAAAATTGAAATTACAATTTACAAAACACACATCCAGTACCAGTATCAGTATTTAAAGAAAATAAGGCTAGCATGTATAAAATAGTGTGACACAGTAGCAGCCTGGTGATAGTATATATTGAACCGTTATTTACAGATTTATTACAGAAGTTGAATTGTCTAACTAATATGTAACAACGGCAACAACAAATTGATACCACCCCATTATTTGATGAAGACAAGTAACCCCATGTTCTACATTTATTTCAACATTCAAAGCTTCAATGAAAGTTTTTCAAGTTAAACTTCTTATTGTTGCCCCACCAAAAGATTGCCTTACATCTTTAATGAATAAAGTTATCGGATTAAATAATTTTAGCTTTTTTTCTTATCCAATCAGCTGTCTTTAATCTAAAATGTTCTGGTTTTCTTGTCTCTCATCGCCTGTCTGTTTCTGATTGGTCTTCAGATCCCTGCTCATTCTAGATGACGTCTGGGACACTACAGTGCTGAAGGCCTTTGATATCCACAGTCGGGTTCTTCTGACCACCAGAAACAGAGCCCTTGCTGACTCTGTTAGTGGTACGTGTCCTCTTTTTCTGCTTTACACATGCACACTTCAATGATTTAAACCTCCTGTTATTCATTTTAATTTACACTGGCAAAGACTTCTGTGCCTACAAAATGTATGTGCTGTGCTTTTATTTTGTAGGAGTCAAGTACCAGGTGGAAGTGGAGAGCGGTCTGGATGAAAACAAGGGAATGGAGATCCTTGCTCTGTACACTAAAACTGAAGTCTGTGCGCTTCCTGAGGACGCGCGCAGCATTGTCAGAGAATGCAAAGGTCTGTAAACATAAACATTGCTTCCTTTGTTTCCATCAGGTTCAAGGTTCAAGGCTTTTATTGGTCATACGAACATAGTGTAGTTATGACGATGAAAATCTTAGGTCAAAGGCTCCTCCAACAGTGTGTGCAACAATAATGCAAGTAATACAAAAAGCAAAATAGTGAAAAAAAGTGGAATAGTGCAATAAGAGTCTATATGCAAGTGATTGGAATATGATGTATTAGATAAATAATTTCTAAGTAGCAGCCAGATGAATGTTATGGATGTTGTTTCAAAGTTCAGGTGTTTAAAAGTCTTATTGCCTGTGGGATGAAACTGTCCCTGAGTCTGGTGGTTTTATTCTGGATGCTGCGGTACCGCCTGCCAGACGGCAGCAGACTGAACAGTTTGTGGCGAGGGTGATGGGGGTCTTTGATAATCCTGAGGGATTTCTTCCTGAGCCACTGGGAGTAAAGGTCCTCCATGGATGGCAGCTCCGTCCTGGTGATGTTCTGTGCAGTTTTCACCACCCTCTGTAGACTCTCACGGTTGAGGGCGGTGCAGCTGCCGTACCAGGCCGTGATGCAGCCGGTCAGGATGATCTCTATGGTGCACCTGTAGAAGTTGTAGAGTATCCTGGAGCCCCGAGACGCCCTAAACCAGGGGTGTACAACTCAAGGCCCGGGGGCCAAATCCGTCCCGCATCTTCATTTGAAGAGCTCTGAAAGAATATAATACGTTTATTATACGGTTACATGCTGCTTTACAGAAGCATGTTGCCCATAAACTATATGTCCCACAATGCATCTCACTTTGTGACATGCGCACTGAAGAGACGTGCAATTATTTGCCCTAGACTTCTGCTTTCAGACGTAGTTAATTATGAAGTTATTACCCTAACTGATAATAATCCAATGCAGAGGCAAAAATGTAATATAATACATTATATTATATATTTATAAATGTATATTTATATAGTCTTAAAGTTACAACCGGCCCTTCGAGTGCAACAATAATGCTGATGAGGCCCGCGATGAAATTGAGTTTGACCCCCCTGCTCTAAACAGACAGTTCTAACGCGTTATCTTTTGTTTATTTGTTTTTAAGTTGTGATTGTTTTTTTGCCTACCGTTGATGTTGTAAGACTCGCGTTTAATCAAAATAACATTTTGAACAAAGAAAATAGACCTTTACAATAGTCAAACAAATTAAAACAGAAAAGGCAAAACTCAAATAAAGTAATAAACAATCTAGATCGTCTTTCTATCTTTGTGTTTCAACGGCGTCTTTTGCACAGGATGTGGGGAGATGTAGTCTTTTATAGTCTCGACTACAGAGGTCTCGATTAGGTGACAATATTTGGCCTCTTTTACAATAACAATAGACAGACACTCTATGTAATCCATAATTGTTTTACATATGCAATTGCATATAGAGAGATCTAACATATTTGAATTAATATGACCTGACTTAAGACCTGACTTTATTCTGTATTTATTCAAATTGGCGATTTCAGCTTCTCTTCCACATCATCAGAATATATGGGTTCCTCTTGCAGGTTCCCCCTTGGTGGTCTCCCTGATCGGAGCTCTTCTCAAAGAGAAACCCAACCGCTGGCATTACTACCTCCGCCAGTTGCAGCAGAAGCAGTTCAAGCGCATCAGGAAGTCCTCGTCTTACGACTACGACGCCCTCGACCAAGCCATGTCTGCCAGCATCGAGGTCCTGCCTGACGAGCACCGGGAGTTCTACAAGGACCTCACCGTGCTGGAGAACGACATCAAGGTCCCTGCAAAGGTTCGGCTGCTGTCCCATTACCCTCTTCATTCTGTTCATTTACAAAACAGATTATTTCAAACAACCTTTCTGTTTGCGTCATGGCAAATCTGGCTTACATTATTCGAAGATGTACATGAAACATTGACAGATCCATTACTTAAAGTGGACCTATCATGCTATATTTGAATAATATAGTGTAGGACCATACCTATATAAGGCATATTTATACTTTTTATTTTTCAAAATACCAAACAGATCATGCATTTTAGCCATTCCTCATTTCACTCAATGTAACACTGTCTTTCATGGGCTGATTCTGTGAGAACAGCACCATCTACAGGCCTGGCATATGTACTACAGCGTCTCCAGCGCTTTCCAACGGCAATGTCCGTGGCTGTCTCCTCCTGATTGGTGGAGTTGGCCCAATAGCCGTAGCGCCACTTCTGTGACGTCATAGAAGTGTTCAAATCTGGATCAGTCTGTATCAGATCCGTTGCAGCCCCTTTTTAAGAGATTTGGGTATGGAGGAAAATAGAGAGGGTTGTGTTTTCTGACCCTTGGTGAGTTCCCTGGAATACCGGGGACACATATTCATGTATAAAAGACGTACAAAAGTGCATTTTGCATGATAGGTCACCTTTAAGTAAAAGTACAAATACTATGGTCTTAAGAAAACTAAGTAAATGTCCGGATTTCAAAATGTTACTTAAATAAAAACACAATAAATAATAAGCAATAAAATATACTTAATGTACAAAAGTAAAAGTACTCATTCTGGACAATGACCTGTATCAGAATAATATAAAGTACAGAAGAATGATCAGCTGAATGTACTTCAAGTACTCGTTAAGCAGGATGGATCTTTTCACACTATTATATTATTATGGTTTTTTTTAAATCCCGTTTTTATACATGTAAGATCATTTTAGTATTGTAGTTTGTCAATGTGGACCCAATTTAAATACTTGAAATATTGTGTAGTACTACACTACTGCATTATTCTATATGAGCATAAGTAACTGTGAGTGTTAAAACAAAGGTAGTGGAGTTCAAAGTACAATATTGGCCTCTGAAATGTAGCAGAGTAGAAGTATAAAGTAGCATTCAATGGAAATACTCAAGTAAAGGACAAATACGTCAACTAATAACTTGAGTAAATGTACTTAGTTACTTAGTTATTCCTTCTCCCAGGTGCTGTCTGTTCTGTGGGACCTGGAGCCGGAGGAGGTGGAGGACATCCTGGAGGAGTTTGTCAACAAGTCTCTGCTCTTTGTGGACAATCACAACAAGCCCTACCTGTACTACCTCCATGACCTGCAGCTGGACTTCCTGGTGGAGCAGAACCGCACCCAGCTGGAGGTGAGCTCAGATGCAACCTAACACAAACTGTTGGATTTCAAATCTTGTTAAGTGGGCTGATGTGTATTACTTTGTGTTTTTCAGAGCCTCCACAATAAGGTGGTGCATCAGTACCAGCAGCACTACAGAGACGGGCCCCCCACCTCAGGAGATGAGGAGTGTCTGTACTGGATCAGATTCCTCACACACCACATGGCCAAAGCCAACCTCTCCAAGGTAACACACACACACACACACACACACACACACACACACACACACACACACACACACACACACTTGTATACCAGTCAATTTTACACACATGATAGTTTTAGGTCACACACACAACAAATATGATTAATTAGATATTATCTAAAAAATAGATAAATGCTTAGGTAGTGACCTTGTGGACTTTAGATATACATATTTGCTTCTCTATAACAGGCCATAAATGCAGTATAGAATAATATGTAATAATAATAAGGATCAAATAAAGAATAGTTGCCAAAAATGGGATTTATGCTGTCAATTAAAGTTCTTTGTTAGAAAATTGGAAACGACCCAGTCAGACTTTTCGAAAAATGTGACTTTTCCTGCTCACCGTGTCTCTCTCTGTCTCCCACTGTGTTGCTCACCCTCTCTCCATGTGTAGGAGCTGTACTCGCTCATGTTTTCTCTGGACTGGGTCAGCATCAAGGCCCGGATCATGGGTCCAGCTCACCTCATCAACGACTATGTGGAGTATGGACCCGTTCTGGACAAAGAGGTTAGCAGAAAATAAAACTTTACGCCAAAATATGAGTTTCTGTTTGGGGAAATTGTGGGTTTAGAGGTCCAGTAGTTTAATCAGGTATAGTATAAATACAATATGTATGAACCACCAGAAAACCTCATAACTTAGAATCATTAGTCTAATGTTTGTCTGTGTAGGCTTAACTGTGTTCATATTGTCTGTCCCTCCAGAACAGTGACGTGCGCAGTCACTTCCAGGAGTTCCTCTCTCTGAACGGCCACCACCTGGAGCAGCGTCCGTTCCCTGACGTGGTGCAACTGGCTCTGTCGCAGCCCCACAGCTCCGAGGTGTACCGCCAGGCTCTGCTGCAGGCGCAGGGGGGGGCCCGCACAGGGAGGCTCTACTTTGACTGGCTGTACGCAAGCTCATATATTACTGTCCTGATGTGTGTGTTGTAATAATGAAGTTAAATTAAGGGCTGCATTGACCTTCATATGCAACTCCGATCAGATATATTTAAAATGCAGCAAACTGTTATACATAATATATGCAGCTAAAGTGAGATAAAAGCTACTTAAATGCAGCTTTTATACATTTTCACTCACTTGTTTTTTGTCATGATTTATAGCGAATATTTCATTGCTATCCGTAAGAAAAATTGGCAAAAATTGACATTTTCTTTGAAACCTGCACAGTTACTTTGTGAAATATTCATGACAATTCAATGAAACTAAAATGTATTGATGCAATGGCCACCTATTATCTCATTCAATTATTAAGTGAGATGAATACATTTAATTGGGCATTAAGCCGGATTCGTCCAATGCAAAAATAATGTTATATTCAGCTACATTATACATGTAATATTGTAACCATAGATAAAAACAATTCTAAAAATGAATTTACCAACACTAGTTTTGAAAGTAAAACGTGATTTAGTAAAAAATCACTCCTTTTCTGCACAAAATGAACCCTATTGTACAAAATACAATACAAAAATGGTGATGAAAGGCTGTTTTCCAGGGTTGAACTAATATTTGTGTTGTTTTTTGTTTTTTTTGTGCAGGAATAAGAGCAGTGTGGAGAATCTGTCCCGGCTGGTGCTCCACCCACAGCAGGGCTCCATCTACTCCGCCTGCTTCTCCCACGATGGAACCAGGATCGCCTCCTGTGGAGCCAGCAAGACACTTAAGGTATCACAGCACATTGTTTGTTTCTTTTGAGTGTGTCTGTGTACGGAGCAAACCGTTTCCATGGAGACATAATACTGGAAAATATGAAGGACGATCCACTTTTATTGCTAGATGATGTTATAAAATAAATAATAAAATGCATCCACTTGAAATACACAATGTCTAAGTGTATCTTGTGTAAGCATATGTAAATGTAAATGTGTGGTAAATACACTGTATCAGTTATCTCTAGTATTATTTATGAATTATTCTCAATTACAGGTGAATGTTAGTATTTAGTGTCTCTACACGGACATGTCTCCATGCTTTAATGTAAAAAAAGATCTTTATTTTTCTCATACTGCCTGTGCTGCAGCACCTCTTTTCACCCTCTGTCTGAAACCAGAGTCCAGTCTGCTCTGATTGGTTATCTGGCCAGCTCTGTTGAGATTGGTCAACCACTTAGAGATGTACCACCACCTATCACGTAGAATGTGTTGGAGCGCTATCCAATAGAAGAGCAAGTGTTGCATACTTAGTGATGTCAATATGTTACTGAAGTAAACAAAGAACTACTTTGAGGCAATAGGTTTATTCCCTCTAAAATCATGAGGTTTATAATTCCACTTACGAAGAAGACTTCTTGATTTTTTGTTGTAAAGTTTCCACAGGAAAACAGTGCGTGTTCCTGATGTGTGATACGATATTTCTATCTAAATGTTCTCCACATATTGCTGTAACTGCTGTCATCCTACCTTTCTGCATGCTCAGGTGTTTAGGAGCACCTCAGGTGAGAAGCTCACAGAGATCCAGGCCCATGACGACGAGGTGCTCTGCTGTGCCTTCTCCCCTGACGACCGTCTCCTAGCAACCTGCTCCAGCGACAGGAAAGTCAAGGTAAGTAGAAACCTGATTCCAGCCACAGACAGCAAACACACAAAATCTAGGATTATCAGATGTTATCATATGATTTTTGAAACTGTGTGTCTCTGTGTAGGTGTGGAACGTGGAGCGAGCCATGCTGCTGAGGGTCTTTGAGGAGGAGCATTCAGAGCAGGTCAACCACTGTCAGTTCACCAACACCACAAAGCGCCTCCTGCTGGCCACCTGCTCCAACGACAAGTTCCTGAACGTCAAGGTGTGCAAGTTTACTTAAAGGGGACCTATCATGCAAAATGCACTTTTGTACGTCTTTTATACATGAATATGTGTCCCCGGTGTGTCAGGGAACTCACCAAGTGTTAGAAAACACAACCGTCTCTCTTTTCCTCCATACCCAAATCTCTAAAAACGGGGCTACAACAGATCTGATACAGACTGATACAGATTTGAAAATAGTGTGACGTCAGTGACGAGGAGCTCCGCCTATATGGCCAACTCTCCACCAATCAGGGGAATGAGAGGTTGCCGTGGCATGGTAACAGCATGGTAACATGACGCTCGTAACTCGGCCCCCTCCTTGGCAGGGGGGCGTGGTCAGCTGCAGCGCATGCAAAGACAGGGTGGAGGAGAGCAAAATAGAGCAAAATGAGGCATGGCTAAAATCCATGATATGTTTGGTATTTTGAAAAAAAAACGTATAAATACAATGGCCCTACAATATATTATTCAAATATAGCATGATACTGTAGGTCTCCTTTAAACAAGTCAAACAAGTCAAATATACAGTAACCCTGAGAGGAGAGAGAGAAAAAAAGACTTCTTGTTATCCTTTTTCCAAGTTGGGGAGAAGAACATTTGGATCAGACTTAGAAAAATGTAATGTCTTTTCCTCCCTCTTCTGCATAGTTTGCAAAACACAAGCAACCTTTATCGTCAATTTATCAACATGTCAAAACAAAATGACATTTATGACAAAATAAATGTTACAGAAATACATTTTGTAAATTAGGAAATCACAACAAAACGTGTTTATGCCACTTGCATTGTGTCTGTCCTTGGTTTCGCTCTTTTTGCCATTGTAAAAGTAACGACTTTAGGGAAGTTACTTTACTCATTTTATTACAACCAGCAACTGTTGTGCATCTTCCTCTTTCTAGTTTCTCTCTTCCTGTATCTCTTGTACTTCTTTATCTCCTTCTTACTGTATTTCTCTCTGCTTGCAGCTGTGGAACCTCAACAAGCCCTCCTCCCAGAACACCATGTTTGGTCACTTTGAGCCGGTCAACCACTGCTGTTTCTCCCCCGATGACGCCTACGTGTCCACTTCCTCCAACGACGGTACCGTTAAGGTGACTGCCACAAAGCCTCACACTGTCGCTGTCTTTTCTTTTCTTTTATACTTTTTATTTACCGGCTTATTTCATTAAACAGATGCCTTTTGTTCAGAAAATAAACTCATATATTTACATACATTATAGGCAAATCACAACAGAAAAACTAGAAAAAAATACACAATTTCAACTGAAATACAAAAAGATTCATTAATAAACTAAAGAAAAGAAAAAATGCAATCTAAGCAGTAATATATTTAAAGTTAGATTAAAGCTGATGACAAAGCAATGGCTTCTACAGTTCATTTTTCATATTAGGTCGAACACAATAGAGGGATGATTTCACATATTTACATTCATACTCGCTTACATACACCTGTTCATATACTTTATTGCAGAGAATAAGACAACATACTTAGTACACTCCCAATACTCATCGAAATAATTAAAAAAATGCACATCAAACTGTATTTGATCCATGCGTGTTCTATGCAACGTAACTGAATGTGTGTGTGTTCCTGCGTGCATGCAGCTGTTTAAGGCCTCTTCTGCCAACGAGTGGAAGACGATCAAAGTGAGCGACATGTTTGAAGAGAGCGATGAAGAGGTGTTCGTCAAGTGCAGCACCTGGACGGCTGACGGCAAACGCATCATATGTGCAGCCAGGAACGCTGCTCTGGTGAGCTATTGTGAACATTTGCATTAATATCGTTATATTTGAATGAGTGGACTGGATGCTGCTGTTTGATGTGTATGGGGTATTTGAAAGATAAGATAAGTACATATTAAATACATTATTAAAAAGTGAAATATATACAATATATTGACCGTGTAAGATATAAATCTGTAGACTATCTGTCAAATAAACACTATAATAGGCGAAATTATGACTAACAACATTTTAAAGTAACATATTATTTATATTAAGTCTGCAAAGAATAGCATCTTAAATTAAATATGAATGTCAAAGTGTGAAGACACTTTATACAGATGGATGAAGAACGGTTTTGAACAGTGATGTTGTAAATGATTTGGACGATGATCCATCTTGTCGTACATTCAAGATTCAAAAACTTTATTGCCACATGCACAACAGCTACAGCGTAGTTTTTGCAATGGAAATCTTAAGGCTCCTCCAACAATAATATACCTCAGACATGACACAATAAAAATAGTGCAAGAAGAAACAGGAATAGAATTAAAATAGTGCAGGAAATGGTGAAAGTGACACAGTGCAATTCAAATGTGAAGATGAATTCTGTCCAGTGTAATGATATATAAATGTGTGAGCTTTAAACAGATTTATAAACATCCACTATCCTCTCTAACAAATGTAGACGTAGAGGACAGCCACATCAGTTTGGTCTCAGCATTAAAGATGAAAATGCAACATGGAAGGTGTTCTCTTTGTCCTCCCTGCCCTTTATCTCGGTGTGTCTTTTTATTGAGGGAGACAGGGAAGAGAGGCTGTTTGTCACTTTGTCTTCCAGAGAGTCTAAGGTGTGTGTGTCCTGGTTTTAAATGCGAGGAGCCCCTCCCCTGCCGAGCTTTCCAAAATCAGTCAGTCTTGTCCTGCAATCAGACTGTCTGTGTCCTCTACGTCTACATTTGTTAGTATTCTGGGAAACATCCCAGCAGAGATGTCTGAGTTTGTCCCTCTGACTTTCAGGAGAGGAACACAAGACATTATGGAAGATCACTGCAAAATCTAAAATACGCATTTGACCTCTTATCTGTAGTGTTATTTATCAATACAGATTAAGGTTAGAGTTTATGTGAGTGTTGGAAATATTGGCCGTTTAGATTTCTGATTCCTTTCGATTATACTGAGATTATATTGGTACTCGAGTTGTGGTACTCAAAGCGACAGAAAATCCAACATAATATCACATACATAGATAGATATATTGTCAACAAAACAAAATGCAAACATGTTTGAGGTTATTAGGAAACATCTTTCCAACAATGGCCGATATGTATGGAAATGTATTATCCAAAAGAATAAAATTGTTGCTTTTTAAATACGCCTTAAGTTGTGAAGGTAGCCCCTGCCAAGTAGAGTCTGATGTGTTTTTGTGGCTGAGTTTCAGATGTTTGACGTGGAGACATCAGACATGTTGTTGGAGATCAAAACTAATCGTCTAAGCACGGTGCAGTTCTGTCACGCCTGTCCTACCAGCAACCTGCTGGCTATCGCCTTCTCCAACTACGCTGTGGAGGTATAACACACACACACTGCAGATTACACACAAACAAACAAACAAACAAACAAACAAACAAACAAACTGTATATTATAGTCTTATTTATGATCTAATATGTCAAAAACATGAATAGATCCTGTTTTAGAGCAGTGTTTTTCAACATTTGTTGAGCCACGGTACATTTTATACATAAAAAAAATCCCGCAGCACAACAACAACCGAAAAAGTTACTAAATGACACATTTGAGCCTAATACAGCACATATATAAAATGGTGATTAAATGACAAGTCTCTCAATCTGGCTACGAGTTCAGCTCTCTTGATGGTTTTTCTCATAGTTAACCGTTTCTCAGTTTAACGCAGGCGAACAAAATAGTCTCTGTTCTTGTTTTGAAGTGACAGGTGTTTCATTTGGAGATGAAGTGTACCCTTGCTTGGGACCATGGCACTGTTGGATTGTATTTGCAGCAACTAAATCATATTTTTTTGGACCGACTGAGTGAAATTGGACAATTCTCACGGCACACCTGGCGATCTTTTACAGCACCATGGTGTGCCACGGCAGATTTGTACTTTTATTATGTTGAAAAATTAATATATGAATTGTCTTTAAAGCATTATTTCCTCTATGTCAAATGTGTCTGCATCTGTTTCTGCATTGTTACTGCACTGATGTGTCTAAAGCTAATATTTTACCAGTGAATAGCTGTACATTATTTCCTACGTGTGTCTTCCAGCTGTGGGACCTGGAGAGCAATAATAAGGTAGCAGACTGCAGCGGTCACCTGAGCTGGGTGCAGCGCGTGGAGTTTTCTCCTGACGGCTCCCAGCTGCTCTCCTGCTCCGACGACCAGACTGTCAGGGTGAGGCTGACTCAGCGTGTGTGCTGCTTTGTGTGTGTCTGCATCAGTGTGTGTGTCTGCATCAGAGTGTGTGTCTGCATCAGTGTGTCTGTTTGCTCTGATACTGTCAGTATTCTTCTAATTACTGCTTGTGAAATTAAAACAATGCCAACACAGAACATGACAAGTTCAGTAATCCCCCTCCGCCTGCTGTTAAGTTTCAGCTCAGGAGTTATGTGTTCAAAAATCTAACTTTATTTTCTATGAACGAAAGCATTGTATTAGGAACTGTTTTAGGTCAGAATATAAATAACGAATATAAAAGGATGTGTTATAAAAGAAACTGGAGTTCTATGCAGCTGTTGTCTTGACTGGCTTCAGGCTTTTGTCTCTGTTATTGAGGTTATGTAAACTGTTAGCTGATTTATGCTGACTCGTTGCTCCCTTGAACATGCAGTATTGGCCATAAACAAGCTGTACAATTAAGTCTTATATTAAATCTTTATTTGCAGATTAACCGTTATGAATGGCTGTAACACATATTGTTGTTTGAAGGCGGTTGAAAAAAATGAGATAAAAAGTATTTTGATGCAAATGAAAGCTGTCAATACACGCTTTATCAATTTAAATGACAAACTTAAGATGTCAGAATATATAACTTAAGACTCTCTATTTTACCCAAATCTTAAGATTTTATTTTGGTGAAAGTATTCTACAGTAAGCTGTATGTTCCGAATCAGTGTTATAAATGAGTCTTCTAAAAAAACGTATAAATAATTGATTAAAAGACAAGTAATAATTGTTAAAAAAAGTAAGAATAAATCAAAACCAGGAAGTATCAGTAACTGCAAAGCAACTTTAGACTGGATTGCAGAACTAAAGTTCTTCTAAGGGTCAGTTTTTAAAAGTTGTTCCAAATAGCTACACTACTAAGAGGTGAAAAGCCAGCAATCATAGACAGGTGAGGAGAAACAATATAATAAAAAAAATGGGATAATAGCCTCCATCTAATCCTGTCAAACCCAATGAGGAAATTCAGTTTTACGGGCCGTATACTGATGATTTATGTATTGCCACAGACAGGTTATTCCCAGTTTGTCTCCACAGAAAAAGACCAAATATCAATAGGCAACGTCCCTGTCTATGAAAACACATTTTCGTGCCAAGATGTTCTCACCCAAGATGTTTTCCTCTGCATAAAAACAGCTTACAAAGTAGTGATTCAGGAAAACAACCACACCAACAGTGAATGCTGGCGTTATCTCTTCCAGTGTAAGTTAATATTAAGCCTGTTTCCTGTCTTGTGTTTATTGTAGTTATGGGAGACGAAGAAGGTGCACACCTCTTCAGCTGTCTGCCTGAAAAGAAACTCTGACGTTCTCTTCAACGATGAAGAAATCATCGTGTCAGCTGCAGACAACTGCAACAGACTGCAGGTGAGCCGGAGGGAAAATACAAAGAGACACTGAAGCAATGAATAATGGTTGGAGCCGACATTTTGTTTTCTTTGGTTTTAAGTGAAGACAAGATTTACGGTACTACGATGTGCTTTCATCAGGTTTAGGTTAGGTTAAGGTTAGTTTATTTATATACCACCCTTCAGACACAAAGGCAAATCGAAGTGCTTTACATTGGCACTAACACATCATAATTACAAACTAAATATTTTTTCATAAATTATAAAGGAATACGGTAGTTAAAAAAATAGATATGGTAAATACAGATAATGCAGCAAAAAGTGCTGAAGTGCGATGATAAAGCATATTTATATTATCTCTGTAAAAGCAGCATTAAAGTGATTTAAATAACCCAGGGTCAGGGCAGACCTCAGGTGTGGATGAATCTGGTTCTGACCCTGGCCTGGGGACAATGTGTGCTCCTGTTGTCATAGAATGTGTGTGTCTTTCTGTGTGTGTGTGTGTGTGTGTGTGTGTGTGTGTGTGTGTGTGTGTGTGTGTGTGTGTGTGTGTGTGTGTGTGTGTGTGTGTGTGTGTGTGTGTGTGTGTGTGTGTGTGTGTGTGTGTAAGGTGCGTGATGGCCGCACAGGGTCGGTTCTGTTCCAGTCGGAGGAGATGTCGTCGAGGATCCGCTGCACCTGCATGTGCAGACAGCCCTCTGCTGTGGCTCTGGGTCAGCAGGATGGCACTGTACAGGTAGAACACACTTACACCTACAGTACATCCTGAATGAGTTACACAGTGGTAAAAAGTGACTTTAATTATAGACACTTCATTTCATTTCTGATGCTGAAATGACAAGTCGATTCACACACAGTAAAATTAACAACAACAATCTTTATCAAGCAAAAATGAACCATAATCAATAAGTGGTTTTAATTCTACATGATCAAATATATGGATGTTGTGCTCTTCTTTGATCCGAATCGGAAATGGTTTGCCCATATAAGGAATTTGTCTTGGTGATAAGGAGCATAACAAAAAAACTGTGCAAAAGTCAAGAGACATAATTATAAAATAGGACCATTTGCAGTAGAAAAGATAAATACATCAAAATATGTATCTGTTTTTAGGTTAAAAGAGTTGTACAGTTTCTGCAGGAATGTGTCAAATATTGAACAGGGGGTGTGAAAAATGAATTAATTCTTATTCATATATTACATAATATATATATATTATTATTATGTTTGGATTATAGAGTGTTGATCAGGAAAAAAAAAAAATTTAAAACTTAAACCTTGAACTGGAAAAATTACATTTTCACCATTGTGTGTAGGGCTGTGATTAATCTGCTTTATTTTCATGAAACGTTTTGCATGCTGTTAGTTAAAATGAATTAATCACAATTTCACTTAAATGTATGTTAGTGTGTGCAAGAGTCCTCATGTGTGTGTGTGTCTCGATTCCTTGTGGCTGCCGGAGGTGTTTTTCAGACCATGTTGAGTCATGAGATCTGACATTAGCACTGTCACCCTTCTTATCCGTCCTGTCAGCTGTACGTCAGGTCAGCTCACCCCCCCTCTTTCATCTCCCTCTCCCTCCTCCTCTCTCCTCTCTGCCTTTCCTTTCACCTGCGATTTGTATTCTCTCCACTCCTGCTCCCACACACTTTACCATCTCTGTCACATCACTTTTTTTATTCCCTCTTTTGTTTTGTTTATGTCTCCTCCTCCTTTTGTTCCGCCTGTCCCTCGGCTCCCCTCCTTTTGGTGATACATTGATGTGTTTGCAGGCTGAGAATGAGTTCATAGTCTGCGTTGTGGCAGGTGTGAGTTCTTTAGTGTGTTGCTTTTTATGGACATATTGCACCAGTGAATGTCATCAGTGAAAGTTCCTGTCCCATATTAATAATACACATGGTCCCCTGAGATATGACCAGGCCAGTGTCCTACTACAGAGCAACACTAATTCATTAAAAGGTTTTGCAGGCTTATTGAACATAGGTGTTAATGATTTTTAATTACTCCTGACCCTAGAGATATAAGAGGAAAGGATTAGTGGAGATAAGGACTTAAAGAAGAACAGATGATTACTAATCTGAGGTCTTTAAAGTAGGAGAGGCTGGAAAATAGCACTAAAGGAGAATGACATGCTTTCAGTTGATGACAACATGTATTTCAAGATCCTATCAGAATTTTCTGTGATAAGCATTTCATTTTAACATAAATTGAAGCTGTTCATCCTATAAATTTAAACCTACTAATGTACTTCGTTGCAATTTTGAAACATGTAGTGTTGTTAAGAAAGTCAAAAAAATTACCAAAATGTGTACAGGTTACCAAAAACGGTCAAATACTGAAAGCGGGTCTTGTATTTCTAGTCAGATTTTATCTGTCAGTTAATGATATTAGTCAAAACTTTGCCAGTTTTAATTTTTAAATTTTTAATAAGGTAAAGTCCTCTTACAGTTGCTGACAATATTTGAATTTGAGAGGCTTCTTTTTTTACGCGAGGAATATAAAATACTAGCAACTTCATTAATTGTAGGGAAAGCATCTAACATTATTTGTTTCCACTGTTATGGATTAAGTCCTTTTTAAATTCTTCCAAATGATTTTTCTTTCTGGTTTGAACATTCAATTTAAGCATATTGAACATTTATAGTTTGTGTTTCATACTTTATAAGTTACCTTTAACATATTTATATACATTAAAGTGTTATTAATCTCCATGGAATCCACACTGTTGTAGTCCTGTAAACAGCCACCAGAGAGAGCCTGATGTCAGCTGGAGGCTCTCTGCTGCCTGTGACCACTGCAGGAGAAGGCACTCATCCCCTTTCCCCTTATCTGGAGTTATTTACAACCACTTAACTGGAGGAGAAATAATTTATCATCTTCAATGTCAGTGAGACTTAACATCTTTGCTCTGCTGATGGGAAGAATTTCTGACTTCTAAGGTGTGCAGGCAAGGACAGAAAGTTACAGGACAGTGAGTTTCTTTGCCATGGAAAAGGTGCAACTGTGAGTGTGTGTGTGCGCCTGTGTGTGTGTGTTCTGTGCCAGGGAGCTAGACTGACAGCTAGTGAGGTACTGAAGACAGTTTGCTGCAGGATCCTCCGACTTCTGACCTCCTTCAGAGGAGTGATGCTGGCTGTAGGGCTGAGCTCAGGCAGCGTGCAGGTATGGTAGGGAAAGAGTCTTATCTGTATGTGTAAAATAACAAACATGTATAGTGTGTATTACTTTTCAAAATGTTCCTAATAACTGATATTGTCCAATCCTACAGATCAAGCCTCAACACTGACCTCTTTTATCAATTTTTCACAAGTTCTGCCACTTTTTAGCTACTTTTTAAAGGTCACCTATTATGCAAAATCCACGCTTTCACGTCTTTTATACATAAACGTGTGTCCCCTCTGTGTAAAGGGATTCTGAAAGTTTCAGGAGAAAAGATTCTCTCTTTTTGTTCTGATCCATTTATATAAAAATATGTCTGAAAATGAGCTGATCAGATTTTGGCCACTTTATGATGTCATAACGATTTTTGCTTGTGTAATCATTAACCAATCACCAACCAAGGTAACCCCCCCCCCCCCACCTTATCACCTGAATCTCCTCCTAGAGCACCATTGTGTTCTTTTTAACCAAATATCTCTCAGAGGGCGTGGGGAGTGTCTCCTTATTTTCATCTAAAGTAACAGACAGAGAATCAGCACTTTTGAAACAGGGCTGAAACAGAGGGGATTATGGGATGCTGCAATGCATGATCTGTTTGGTGTTTCAGAGACATGTTTTGTATATATCTGAGACCTATAATATATTGATGAAAAACAGTATAATAGGGGACCTTTAACACATTTGGTAGTAGTAATCGAAAACAACTAATCCCCATCTTTCGTTCTTTATATCTTTACATTATCCTGCACCATCACAGGACATCTGGAGCAATATGTGTGAATCTCTCCGGCTTTGAAACGTCTCTCAGTACATGGAGCTTGACAAACATGGCCGCCGTGCCCCCAGGCTTGTTCCGCTCAGACATTACATCCTTCTCCTCTGAGATGTTAATATTTTAGTGGCTGGCAAAATCCCAAGCATTACTTCTCTGTTGTACTTTCAAAACTATAGGTGCCGTGCTGAACACAATGTTGTGCGTTCTTAAATTATTTTTTTTTATCAAATGATGGATTTATATTTAGGTTAATTAGAAAAATGGAAGTGCTGAAAAATATTGTATAATCTATACCCATGTTTCACCTCATTATACCTTAATTAGCCTTCTTTGTGCTAGTCATTGATAGGTTCATTCCAGTGGTAAATATTGCAATTCAGCTTCTCCAACGGTTATGTTTTGCTGTTAGTGAGTTGGGTAGAAAACAAACTTTTTTCTTGCAGCTATCCCAAGATTTTTCTTCTTTTGATCATCAAAGCTGTTTTGACAGGACTTAGGA
>NW_011370295.1:264696-267075 GCF_000735185.1 Notothenia coriiceps
GGTAATCTCAATACCGTCTGGGACCACTTACGTCGTGACACTCCGATGTTTTTTGGGTTTTTGGAGGAAGTTACGATGGTTCCGTTTATTACCTCTTATATTTGGCATCTGTCATTGACACCCGCGATATGTTTCATTATATAACAAACACGACCAATTTTAGCACAAATTCTCTTTGGTTGCTTACTTTCTGTCTATTGTTACAATCGTCTGTATACAACGTCCCTTGATGTCTTTAGTTAGGTATGACCGCACTGACATTTGTAGTTCCCAATTTATTTATTTTTAACATACACAAAGCTCCTTTAAAGTTTATAACGGCTATATATCAATAGTACTAGCGCTTATAATCAGTCATTTATAGCGCGGTAGGGTGCCGAAGGTACAGTGCGATGGAGTTCTCGTTGAGTAATCCCACAACGACAGTCTTTCAGCGACAAGGCCAACCGGCGTCCACTTGTTGGGGACGTCCTTCACGCGGCCATGGGGTTGGTCGCATGTCTGGCTCTGCAGTCAGGAGTCAAGTCTATGACGGACCTTTTGTGGTCTTGAATGGGAACTCAAAAGTAAGTGCGGGGCACTACATCGTACCATCGGAATCGGCGCTACGGCTCGTGTTCAACCGGAATCGACCTATGCACAGTATAACATTGACCAAATCGCTCATGTGCCAGGCACTGCGTTAACCTTTTTACGGCAAAGCACTGTAAATTCACCGCATCTCTTTACACCATCTACTTTTCTTCTCAATTAGGTTCCAATTATTCCTTCATAATGTGTCACTTAGTAATGTTTCACGGATCGGTCCGTTATCACAATAGTACATTTTTCGTAACAACACCATTGCTTCGGTGTAACGTTCCGAGTAACTTTTCAGTATTAATACTTCTTGGTGACATAAACAGACCATTATAAACTTCGAATATTCCCTTCCTGACATTTTCATTTGTACACTTACTGTGTTCGTCTCATCACATTTGTACTATTCCATTATATAGTGTTTATGTTATTACGTATTCACTATTAAGTTTTAAGTTCATCAAATAACAAATTAATATAAGGATATTACACGAACTCTTTGTATTCCTTGTACATAAAACTCTCTTTTTATATAAATTCTACGCTCATTTCGTCTCGTAGGGTTGATTGCCCACTGGCACAGGGTCCAGAGTCGGGGCAGAGTCTAGGGTTAGGACTTGGCATTTGTATGCGGTGGTGTATGTGGTTCCGTTTACTGAACAACCATTTTGTATGAAACGCGTTATTTCGAAAGACTACGACCTAAACCCTTATTTCTTTCTTATGTAAGGGTCGAGTGGGACTAGCCATCCACAGGAAGCCTCTTACACCTCCTCCCGACCGGCAGGCCCGGCTTCTCCGTTACGTCGTGTCAGGGAACCAAGGGTGTCGTCCACCGGTCCTCGGAGGGTCTCCCGTAGAGGTTTTGTGGACCTCTTCCTTTTTCTTCATTGTAGTAGTACTCCGACTAAGTTTCATTGTAGTCGTACGGATTGTACGACTATCGTACAAACTGTACAAGTGTGTTGCTTAAGTCACACTATCTCTGTCAGTAATGTAAGGGGACTAGTTCTAATTGACACAATACCAATAATTAGTGTGACAAGGGTAATTGTACGAAAAAGGAGAATAAAATATAATGGCTATAAACAATTTACAAGTAATGAACACACATAAGTAGTACACTGAGACACCAACGGAGATATTACAAGACC
Organism: Notothenia coriiceps; assembly: GCF_000735185.1. Taxonomy (NCBI): domain Eukaryota; kingdom Metazoa; phylum Chordata; class Actinopteri; order Perciformes; family Nototheniidae; genus Notothenia; species Notothenia coriiceps. Next base: position 266,430 of record NW_011370295.1, read on the forward strand.
GATTTGTGCTTATTGAACCCTATTATAGAATAGATAATAGAACTATTGTCCGTTGTATACGTTAATTGTTTCGTACCACTAATGTAGAGTACCACGTCTATGAAACCAGTCCCCCCCCCCCCACTTTTTTTTTAGATTTTACGATTTTACTATTAAAATGGTTTTATTACCGCACTCTAGACACATGAGCGTTAATTAACGGCGTCGACTAAGTAAATCCCTATGAAATTGTTTCTCTTTATCAACTTTAAAGTACTTCCGTATTTTATTTCCTGCTATTTTTTTTAGACACCCAAGGTGACACCTCGTCGTTTGTAAGTATGTATTTATAGTATTCGTTTTTTTAGATATCTATCATATAAGTATCTATAAAAATCAACCAACACAATGGGGCCAACACGTGTATGTGAATATCATACCCATACGGGGAAACTTTCTATGGAGAACCGGGTTGTTTACATTTTGGTATGTGACTTTTAATTAAATGACTGGTTCTTTAAGTGTGTTTAGTGTTCAGAGATCTTAGATACAACGGTTTCTCTGTGGTCCCCTCCTTTCTTTAGGACTTTGCAATGGTTTATTGCTGTTTGTAAAACGTCTACTCTCGCTTCCGACGACGACCGGCTACCGCTGGTGGAGTTGTTTG
>NW_011370295.1:267120-277876 GCF_000735185.1 Notothenia coriiceps
ATGACTTTTTATCTCATTATTTCACTTTTTATCTCATAATGTTCGACTTTTTTATCTCACCTTCACACATGTTATGTAACTTTTCAATGGGGAGTCGGTCGTGGTATTTTTTTCAAGTGGGGCAGAACTGGGCTTCCCTAAAACATGTAAAAACCTTTTCGCTGTGTTTGGATTTTATTTACATGTATCATGAAACGGAACACATTTGTGTGTGCATGAAAACACAGTGTGGATCCGGAAATACAAAGTGTGAATCCTTCTGTGTGCTGTGTGGTATTATCGGAGACTGTTCTGAGCCGATAGAGATGTAGAGCAGCTGTCCCGAGTTTCAACACGGGAATTTGGAATTGCGGTGTAGCACTTCCTGTAGCGAGCAGCCACTGCAGCGCAACCTGGCCTTTGTCAGAGGATTAGGTGGGACAGAGAATGTGTGTTTTAGGGATTTGGCCAAAGATGATAATTGGTTGTCCGTGTGTGTGTCGACGACGTACGTACGTACGAGACGAGACGAGTAGTGTGTGTGTGTGTGTGTGTGTGTGTGTGTGTGTGTGTGTGTGTGTGTGTGTGTGTGTGTGTGTGTGTGTGTGTGTGTGTGTGTGTGTGTGTGTGTGTGTGTGTGTGTGTGTGTGTGTGTGTGTGTGTGTGTGTGTGTGTGTGTGTGTGTGGTAAGATGCAAGTCACAGAGTCAGTGCTCTCCAGACCGAGTAGGGCATCGGTAGCTCACACAAACATAGAGTCCCTGCTCTCTATTGATCCAGAAGTCAAACCTAAAGCGAGTGTCTTTGTTGAGCATTACAAAAAGATGGAGACTTCTCCGTTCCTTTTCCTCCACCTCTATTTCTCTGCTTCCTCTTCTCCTTTCTTTTCCTACTGACCTTCACATGAATGGGACTTTGTGTGCAGACAGAGTTAGCCCGCTGCCAAATGAAGTGTCTAATTATGAGCTGTGTTATTTTCTGTGCGGCACAGAATGTGACCAGGGTCAGGAAGGAAGGCAGAGAGAGAGTGGAAGAGGAAGAATGGAGGAATATAGAGAGACACAGAACACTAAGAAGGGAATTCAAAAGAAAGTGAGAGACAGAAAACAACAGAGTGAGAAAGCACTCATTAACAGTTTCATTATTGTGATGCAGCGTTCTAGCAACAGTAACTCCAATTTCGCACAAATATTTGTCTTTCATTAGATTTTTTAATTAGTGATGACTGGTGAGTACAGAAATACAACATATTATCAACATATAAAGGCGTTACTGTCATACAGTATGGCAATGGAAATCATCCAACAACAACATATATATATATATATTAGACATCAAATAATTAAACAAAATAAAAAATAATGAAAAAAAAGATTGACTAAGAATAATGTGAAAGTATTGCAAGAGAAGTATACTATATGCATGTAAAATAGAATAATATGAGCTAAAAATATAATTTAAAATAAAATACTGTACACTTAAATAAAATACAGCTTATTGTAATAATATGTAAATATGTGAGATGCAAACAGGTGAATGGTATGAAGTCGTGAAGGCAGTTATTCCCCGGTCAACACTGCTGTCTTCATTTATATAATCAGACTTAACCAACAGTATAAATAACTCAAAGACAACAGAAACAGTTATTTGAGTCGTCTTCTAAATGCCTTCCTCTTAAATAAGAAATGTTTAGGCTAATATTGAACTATTGCAATGTGAAAAAGGCAGATTTCTACACTAACCCAAGTCATAATGTATACATTGTCATTTATTTCTTCTTTTCAGTCTCCATAATGCTTTATGTTATCCTCCCAGTTGTGGCACTGTGAGTCGTGGCAGTGCGTCCACACGCTGAGCGGCCACCAGGACTGTGTCCGGAGCTGCCGGTTCTCCTGGGACAGCCAGCGCCTCGCCACGGGAGATGACAACGGAGAGATTCGGGTGCGTGTTCCGACGGTTCATTATTTCCTTAACCTTTGCATTTCTCACTAAGGGTTGCTGATCGAGGAATTCAGGTCCATTAGCGAGCTGATTCTGCTGTCAGTGTCTAAGTAAAAGAAAATGTAGAAAATGGGCAGCAGAACCTTTTAGAGGAGAGTAAGGTCATTTGCACTGAAAAAACGGAAAGGTTGACTTTCAATAAATGTATTACGTCAACAGATTTCACATTTAAGCTTTTTGAAATTAATAATATTAAGTGCTTTTTATTGCTTTCAATACACAGTTATGTGAAATCTGTTGAAGTTATATATTTAAACTAAAGTCAACGTTTTTTCCGTGTGCCCCAGGATACACACGTGAGTTCAAACACACGTTGCCCGTTGCAAAACATCCAATTTGCCGTGCAACATACAAAAACTCAATTAGAGCAGTCGACATGTCTTCCAGAGATCAGCCCGTAATTAGAACTCATCACTCATTTAGAGAAAGTGCTTACTAATGCATCATGATCGCTGCTGTGTGCACAGAAGAGGGCGAGATGAAAGGATGGAGGCAGGGCTCCTCCTCCTCCGCCTGGGGAGCGAGAGATTGAGGAGGTGCAGGTTGTGTGAGGATGTCTGGATGAAGAGAGCAGGAAGAGGAGGAGATGTCTGACAGTGGGAGGTGAAGGAGAGAGGACTCCGGCTGCCAAACATGGACCCAAGAGGCTTCGGAAATCTACAGTAAATGAAAAGTGTGGCTGTGTGAGAGGAAGATTCTTCATCCTGCAGCCAACGAGGGGTTAACGCCCTGTGGTGGCCTCAGCTGCTCTGCCCCATTATCCAGGAATGGACGACTCCATCATATCCAATTACATAAAGCACACTGAAATCTCACCCCTGTTTCTATGGAAACAAATGTGAGTCATTCAGCACAAAAAGCATGCCAAGTGTTAAATATAGCTGTACGTGTGATGTGTCATTGTCAAATGGACATGGCATGTGACCAGTTGCATAACAGCTGCAATCGACATGATGTGACGCTACAGTGATCAAACCATCGTTTCATTATTATGTAGGGCGTCACGGGTAGATTAACACTGTATAACACTCTTCATTTCTCGCTTTATTGAGTTTGAAGCCTCGTCTTGACCTTTAGAGACAGAACTTTGTCAAAAAATGTTTTAGATCTTCATAAAATATGGCTTGTACTTGTTATCACGTGACCTGACAGACATAGACATAAGCTAGCATAAATCCAAAGAAATGTAATTATCCCTTACAATGAAATTGATGTAGGTGCCGTCTTGTGTGTTTTAACCCTCCGGTATCACTCTGGACATTTTTGTCCTGAATGGCTAATCAGGGTAGTACATTTTAAATCTGACTATAAATGTATTATATGGAAAATAACTAATTTTCTCAGTTCTTTTGTTAAAAACAAACAGTGATTTCATGTTTCAAAAGGGAATTTAAAGGGTTAAAATCCTGAAAATGATTCAATATTTGATATTTTTGATTAGGACTGAAGTTGCTTTAAAGTTTGAACCAAAAAAAGCGGTGGAAAAAATATTTTAAGATAATGTTTTTAGCAGTGGACATTTTTGTCCCGAAATGACTAATTAGGGTAGTCAATTTGAATGATACCGGAGTATGGCATCTTTGTTGTTTATAAGTGATATTTATTTGATGCTTGGTGTATAATGTCCACCACAGCTCTGGAGTATCAAAGACGGCTCTCTGCTGAGGATCTGTTCCCGGGACGGTAAGGACGCCATGGACTCTCTGCACGGAGGCTGGGTGACCGACCTGCACTTCTCCCCTGACAACTCTCTACTGGTCTCCACTGGCGGATACATCAAGGTACGTGGACTCTGCATTCAGACACTTCTTTTGGGAAGTGGAGGTGGAGTTTGTAGGCAGATATCACCATGGATCGATACTGTGATATACACGTGCGCTCTCCAATTTACGACCACGACACTCTTGTTACAACAGTGTGTGTTTGCAACACGGTCGAAAACGGTTTGCTCACACAGACTCAATCACCCGCACCTGTGCCGGTGAGGTCAGCTAAATACCCTGTGCCCAATTGCGTCATCCAATGCTCACAAACAACATCAAAAACATACAAATGGGCAAAACAATATGTATTACATTTTTTGCAAATGTAGGCCATTTGCGATGTTATGCCTTCATTAGAATAGCAACAAGCAGATGAAAGAAAATAAAATGGTAAGAGTGATAGGAGATAATATGAAGCCTGGACATTTTGAATATTGCAAATACAATTTACATTTTGGTTACAATTGCTTTTTTAAATTTTGTTTGTGAAACTCTTTCTCGAGATTATTTCGGAAATGGCTCTCATCCAGTTTTGATGACCCCTAGACAAGCAGGGTGCAAACAAATATATCATCTTTTTAACGGCATTTAGAAAAGTTTTTTCACTATTCACCAACATCTGGTATTAAATGGCAAAACTAAAAGTACTATTCAACAACGACCTCTCAGTTTACGACTGTATTGTATCTACTTCACCAGAATGTTAGCACTGCATTATGAAACAGACTGGAAGTTGGCACCTAAACGCTCCGTGTGCCTCTCCCTGCCCCGCTTAAACTTGAGTACCGTATATACTGTACACATAAAGCCACCTCTGCAGAGTTATGCAGCCTAATTCACTCGGCATGTCTATTGCTTTTTCAACAATATATCCTTTTGTATGTGAGAGGGAGAATTAGTAATTGTGATTTTTGTAGAAACAACAGAAAAATTCCCCCAACATGAACCATTGTTACTTTATATAGAGAAGCAATGCAGTGGTGCAGGTTCACATATAAACACTCAATACCTGAGGGAGTCATATCGATGCCTCTTTGTGACGTGTGTGTGTGTGTGTGTGTCTCTCTTTCTTTCTGCCTTTACTTTGACAGGATATGGGGTCACAGAGCGGACAGTCTCAGCTGGGCTCTGATTGGCTATTTGCTGGGCAATGATATAATCCTCGAGGGAGAGCAGTTTGATCGATGAGGCTTTATATCTCAGATTACTCCTGATGGTGTGTGTGTGTGTGTGTGTGTGTGTGTGTGTGTGTGTGTGTGTGTGTGTGTGTGTGTGTGTGTGTGTGTGTGTGTGTGTGTGTGTGTGTGTGTGTGTGTGCGCTCACGCGCCTTTGTGTGTACCTGCCTGTGTGGGTCGACAGAGATGTTGAAGGCAGTGGTTCAGCTTTTTATAGACGGATAGCCAACAACACACCAGATTCATGTTGTCATGAACATAAAACCTGGAAACAAGCTGGAACATAATGAGAGTAGCTTGTTAACTTTATTCTGTTTTAAAAAAATATATTTTATAGGATAAAGCAAATTTATACTTAGCTAGAGTTACACATGCAGAGAAAACGCTCCCTGTAGGCTCTTAAAAAGAAAGATGAGGTGACATGACATCATATGTGAGAAAAGAGACTTAAAGGTTAGAATGTACTGCTTTTATTACAGAGAGGAGTGTTAGGTGGAACTTGAATCAATGCAAAGCAAACGGATTTAGAGATAGCAGGGAGCGTGTTTGGCTGAATTCCTGATTGTCTACTTAAAGGACTGGCAACAATGTTTTAAATTGGATATACAAAGATTTACTGCAAAGATCTGGAAGTAATTGCAGTAAAAAAGTATTTTGAGCTCAAATATTTCATGAAACCTCAAGGAATAACATTTGAGGAAATGGTTGCTTTTTGTTGAGTTAGGTGCACCCTAAATATACATTTAGACTCTTAAGTTAGTTAGTTAGTTAGTTAGTTAATGTAACATCTACAAGGGAGACCTTATCTTATTTTTCCAAAGTGAATTGATTAGATAGTATTTAGAAATTGAGACAAATGATTACATGTGGTGTTTCCCCTCTGCTTTGCTTTTTATCACAGCTTTTATTTTTTCCGTGAATGCAATATCCCAGGAACGGCTTTAGGGCATTTTTCACATTTGGCAAATACTTCAAGTGTGAGTCAAGGAAGAACTAATAAGAATTCGGTCAATGTCACTCACAAAATGAGTTTCTGGCAATAACTCAAGAATTCACACTTCAGTCTAAATAATGAGGTGATGACATTTTGGACAGAAATGGATGTAAAGGGCAACTTGACCGGTTGGAGTAAGTCTATGCAGTTATATTACAGAATGGTAACTGTTTTACCCTTCTTTTTTTTTACTTTAACAGACATCAAACCAAGCTTTTCTTAACATGAAACTCCACTCAGACCAAATGATTTGTTTATCAGTATACTTCACAGACGGGGCTGCTCATCAGCCTCTCACATCACCATGACAGTCATAATTACTCTGGGAATCGGCTAAGAGATCACTCCATTACTCTATTTCACAACGTTTTTGCTCGCTCTCTTATCTCCAGCGAGGCGTGTTGACTTGATGGATCAGCGTGGGGGTGTGAGGAGTAGAGATGGATTATTATGGCTGCCTGTCATAAAGGGTGATCCCCCCCAGAGCCGCGAGCTTTGATTAATGAATCGTACCGCTTGTCGGCCGGACAACCATGAGAGGCCGTTCTGTCCGTCACTGTAACTACAATGACAACCTCTCATGACAGATATTACAGCCTGCAGAGTGAGGGAGGGGGATAATAATCTTACTGTCTATCTGCTTTTAATGATTGTCGCCTGGGACAATATACAGCAAATGTCTCGAAACTAAATCTTGGCAATTAGACTCGGGCACAGAACTTTAAACAGACGTGTTGATTAGTAAGTTAATATAAAAAATCCCTGCTCATCCCATAGCTGTTCCTTGTGTCTGAGTTTTTGGGTTGACAATGCAAAGGAAATGGTGTTCATGAAGCAGTGTGATCAAATCAAATATTTACTGAGGTCTTCATCGAACCGTTCCAATTATTTCTTCTTGGAGAAAGGCTCAGCAATCATCTGGACTTCCTCACAGGGGCATTTGGTTTGTGTTTATCCTCAGCTGGTGTAAGAGAGAGACTAGGAGAATAGGAGGATAGGAGGATTAGTTGGATTGTATTAAATGTGCATTTGGATCATAGACTGATTGCTATTGACGTTTGGCTTGAATTCCATGAAAGCTCTGAACAATGGCTTTGCTGAGCGCTACACACTTCTTCTTCTTCTTGGGAAGTAGAAAGTAGTGGTTAGGAATGCATTTCCACTACATAATCTGATCAATTATACTTAATGTGGATATACAGCATAGCATCTTTATCATATAAACAAAGCTGCTGTTGACCTCATATTTCTGCCGATGTGCAGTAGCATTCACAGACGGGATGAAAGATATTCATGTAGCAAATCAGATCTATTGTTGTGCTTCTGCTTCCAAGACTTGAACTAAAGAGGACCTTTGTAGTGTGTTATATAGATTTGAGTGCATGTAAATGGTCTGAAAAGGCTAAAATCCCAACGTTCACCACACTGGGAGTTTCTCTCACATACTGTAAAATCACGTCAAATCTTTTGGTTTTCCAAAGCTCCAATGCATTGTTTTGCATACAGAAGAAAAAGCAATAAGTATTAAACAAATCGTGGCAATCTGTTTTAGGGACGTCTAATCTTTTGGTTTTCCCTTGTTTTCCACTTATCAGTACATTTAGATTTACAATGTGTCAAAAATATTATGAATATTGAAAAGTTCTTATCCATAACAACATATAAAGGAGACATCTCAGTGTCATATCAAATACAAAATTCAAAGCTTGAAAAATATTCTAAAATGTTGATATTCTATTTGTTCCTATGGTTGGAGAGATGCTGTGTTACAGTTTTTCTCGATTGCTAACACACGTTTTTTTTTAAATTGCTCAGTTTCTCAGAACACTAAACACAATTCACAAAACCACACACCCAAAGTGCAAAACACCTAATTTCTCCTGCTAAATAAAGAACTGCACTCAAAACTACATAAACAACTTTTGCACCAAATATAACACACTTCATTCATAATACTGGATTATTTGACCACCCAGCTACACACTGCTGAGCATCATCTAAAGCACTTTCATCTTTTATGGGCTATGCTCTGTACATAGAGGTTTGTGCAGAGAAAGATTGCTTGAGTTTACAGAAATACAGTAAATGAAGAAATACAAATGAGTTGTCGAAAACAAATCACATTTTATTCAAAAATCACATTGTGCAACAAGCATCTCAGCACATAGTTACTATGCTTCGGATCTCTCTCTCTATGCATTGTTTGCCAAAACCCAGTTTGTAACTGCTGCTAACTGTGCCTCATTGAAAATCCTTAACCTTCCACCTGCACCTCTTTGTTTCTCAGTCCTTCAGATAAACAACAAAGATATAGTGGTTGGTCAGTGTCTGTGTTGCATAAAAGTAAGTTTACCACAGTCTAATGTGCAGAATGTTTGTACAGTTATAGTATGCCAACAATTCAATTAAAGTAATGAAGTAAATAGGTTTCACACAACAGATATAAGCACCGATATATCATGAATTATGCAGAGCTACAAACTGGTAACTAACCTGTTTTCAAGTCTAAGTGTCCGGATTACAGTAAATCGGCTTAGATTAGGCTGAACCCTCTGAACATCCTCTCCCTCCAGCTCTACATTGGTGTTTTTGTACATCTACAAAAAGACCTCCACTGGCTTCCTGTCTCCCATCGCATCAACTACAAAATTCTGGTCCTCACCTACAAAGCACTCCACCATTTGGCCCCCCCTTATCTCACAAACCTTCTCACTCCCACGGTCCCTCAGATCCACCGCAGCCGGACTCCTATCCATTCCCACATCCACACTCTGCAGCTTTGGGGACAGAGCCTTCTCAGTGGCAGCTCCTAGGCTCTGGAATTCCCTCCCCCAAGATCTCCGTGACTCTGAGTCCCTCACAGTCTTTCAGTCCTGCCTCAAAACACATCTTTTCAACTCTGTCTACCCATAAGCCCCCCTCCTCTCAATCAACTTCCTCTTGACTGCCTTTTTATTTTTGTATTCACTATACTTACTTGTTTGCCTGTCCTTGTTTGTCTACCCTCCCTCATATTGTAAAGCGTCTTTGAGTTGTGAAAAGCGCTATATAAATAAAATGCATTATTATTATTATTATTACATCTACCTCTCATTCTTCCTCCTCTCACTCTCACCCCACCTCTTCCTCCTCCTCTCACTCTCAGCCCAGCTCTTCCTCTTCCTCTTGCTCTTGCTTCCATGTTGGCTTCCATTGTTGCTGTAAGAAAGTACTCACCTGTGGTATTTGTATAGGGCTAACATCCTGATTGATGAGCCAACAATTATGCTATCAGGTGTTTGGTCAGGTGGAACGTGTTTCTTGATTATTGGTCCATGTGTGAGGCATTTTGAATATCAGTGTTATGTATGTGCTAACACGTGGCTTTATCTCAGATTCCTGTGTCTTACGTGGAGAAACGTGTGCAGTGGTTTGCAAAAAGTGCCATGTTGATTTGCAAATTGTGTGAAAAGCTGGAAACGTGTTTTGGAGATTTGAGCCGAGGTTTTGCTCTTTGAGTGTCAGTTAAAATAATTGTGCTTTATGTATAATTTTAGTGTGTTAGCAATCGAGAAAAACTGTAAATATGTTCTGGTGACGTGAGATGGAGGATTCCCACATTAGATAGCACAATAGCATATAGCTCTAAGTGCCAATGGATTGTTTTGCATATACATAAGAAAAATAAATAAGAATAAAGACAATTGTGGTAATCTGTTTATTTGCAATTACCTGCTAAATTAAAATAATCTGGATTATATGTTAACATTAAAACACCCCTTAAGCATTGTTTGTGTAATTACTGCATTCATTATTTTATTGATTGCCATCTAGATCCATTTAAATGGCTCCATTTCCTTGGAATACACCATTCAGAAAAGGCGTCTACATCTTTCCTTGCAATAGTATATTTGAAGTACCCACAAATCTTCACAGCTGTGACTGTGTTCTCTAAATAATCAGCTCGGGGGAAAAAACAAAACAGAAGAGAGCAGAGGAGGCATGTTATTCTCAACGTGATGTGATTGAGTTTCAGCGATCAGATGCTCTCTCGCAGCTCTGAACATCTGAAGCCTTTCTTCAGAATGAGTCAGTGTGCGGCTACTGAACAGGATGATGTTGTTATCGGTGGCGTAAGAGCAGGAGAAGTGACAGCGGGTGATGTCTCCCATGGTTCTCTCTACGTTGATGCGTTGATATGATGCAACTTGAGCAGTCCTTATTGTTTGCCTCTTTCTATCTGCGGGTCCCCGTGTAGACGCGATGTTCTCCTATTTTTCCCTGTGGTTGTTCACACGTCTTTGTCAGTACTCCTGCCTTAATCATCTCTCAAGATCCTTTTTCTGTCTTTGCCTCTCGATATGTTTTATCACTGTATGTCTGTGTGAATGGTGTGTGTGTAATTAAAAGCAGCGGGTTGTGTGACGGGTATATGTGCTTGTCCAATCCCCTGTTGTGTGTACCTGAGTGTTTAAAATTTCTTATGCTTCCTATCACACGGTCTTCACTTCAAATACCAAACAAAACACAACATGTGGGCTTTTATTGGAGCATTTGGTTGCAAAACTGTAAGCTGACGTGTGTGTGTGTGTGTGTGTGTGTGTGTGTGTGTGTGTGTGTGTGTGTGTGTGTGTGTGTGTGTGTGTGTGTGTGTGTGTGTGTGTGTGTGTGTGTGAGATGAAGTGGTGTGGTGCGAGGCTGTTACATACTTCCTACACTGACTCCCATCAGTCCTCCTCCTGCCAGGAAATGCTGTACCTGTCTCACACCTGGCCTTGACACACACACACACACACACACACACACACACACACACACACACACACACACACACACACACACACTCTCTCTCTCTCTCTCTCAAA
>NW_011370295.1:277916-279043 GCF_000735185.1 Notothenia coriiceps
CGTAGTAGTAGTAGTAGTGTGTGTGTGTGTGTGTGTGTGTGTGTGTGTGTGTGTGTGTGTGTGTGTGTGTGTGTGTGTGTGTGTGTGTGTGTGTGTGTGTGTGTGTGTCTGTTGCTTCTTTTTTATTCCCTTTTTGACACTTTTTTAATTTGACAGTTCCCTGCAGATTGACATTAATCACCACTCTCTTCATTGCAGATGCATCTCTGCTCTTACTTTTGCTAGTTTTTGTAAAATTGTTATTCTACAGGCTTAGTTCACGCAAGTATAGAAAACACCTACTTTTGATTTACCGAACTTGTGTATCAGTTGAGTTAGCGTGAAATTCATGTTTATAGCCTACGTTTGGCTGGATGTCATAGAAATAAGCAGAAGAAGACAGACAGGAAGTAAACACTAAAGAGAACAGCAGAAGAAGACAGACAGGAAGTAAACACTAAAGGGAACAGCAGAAGAAGACAGACAGGAAGTAAACACTAAAGGGAACAGCAGAAGAAGACACACAGGAAGTAAACACTAACAGGAACAGCAGAAGAAGATAGACAGGAAGTAAACACTAAAGGGAACAGCAGAAGACGGAAGACAGGAAGTAAACACTCAAGGGAACAGCAGAAGAAGACACACAGGAAGTAAACACTAACAGGAACAGCAAAAGAAGACACACAGGGACCGTTTCTCAATCGCGAGGATGCTTGCTTGGTAGCACATGTATTCCGAGTCACTTGCTTCAGAAGCTAGGCAAGAATCCTTCCTGGCATTCGGAAAACGAAGAGTGGAACAGGCTAGCAGGTGTGCAGGTGTGCGTCATATGAGAGGCCTCGCCTTACAGTTTCCACCACAGATTTGGGGAAATTGGTCCGTGCGCAAAGCATTGTGGGGATTTTAAGGACGCGAAGTCTACCCATGTGCAGCCTCAAAATTACCCCCAAACCAAGGACGCGGCCTCAGTGGAATTCCAAGTATACTGGAGATTGGAACAGTCCTTCGGCGGCACTCGATGACGTAGTATCCTTGAAATATTGGCTTGGAAGCCAGTTTCCTCGAGATTGAGAAACGGCCAGGAAGTCAACACTAAAGGGAACAGCAGAAGAAGACAGACAGGAAGTAATCACTAAAGGGAACAGCAG
>NW_011370295.1:279081-293421 GCF_000735185.1 Notothenia coriiceps
ACACACACACACACACACACACACACACACACACACACACACACACACACACACACACACACACACACACACACACACACACACACACACACACTCTCCCAACGGCAAGGAGGCAATCTGTCAGTGTCACGATCCAAGAGGGTGTGAAGAGGCTCATCCTGACACACGCCCTGAAGCCCAGAGTAATTCACACCAAGTTGTGATGAAACAAAAAACACTGCAGATATTGACACAGATCTTTCCATCTGTACCTTTCTTTTTAAACAGTTTGGATTTTGAAAGTGTATTAACTGAGTGGACAGAGAAGTGGCTTGTCCTTGTTTAGCATACATCGATATCTTGGTACTCTCGAGCTTTGTCCATTTCACTAAGCCAGCTGTCTGAAGCCTTCTCATCAGTGTCCGTTCTCTCCTCTTAATCCTCCTATTCCAGTTTGTTTGGACTCCCTGATGCAACCATTACGCCTTTATTGATTTAAAAAAGAAAAAATGTAAAAGCTCTCAAATTTAGGAGAGGAATCGTGAGGGGACATTTTACCGCAAAAACGTTGCAGCCTTTAAACACAGTCGTGTGTGTCGTTAACATTAAATGTGATTTGTAGTATCACTTTCTTTTACTGCATGTTTATTGGCGAAAAGCTGCCATTAACTGTCAAAAGTAAGACGTAAAATGGTACGATTTTGTGGCAATATCAAGGAATCTTCCGTGGACATCAGTAAATCAATGCAACTCTCTCCTGTGAATCTCACATGGATTTCTCTCATCAATCGTAAACTAGCTTTTACAGAGTTCAACTGATTATATAGAGCTTGCACGCTACATTTATATCAATGCCCTTTTGCAGTTTGCAGCAGCATGCTAGTATTTTTTGCTCAATGCCAATAATGGTTATTTTATATATGTATTCATTTATTTTAACAGGGACAGTGCACATTAATCAACATTTCTGTAAATGTGCCAGAGTTAGCCAAGAGGCTATTTTTCATCTGTAGTCCCTGGACAGATTTTGTAAATCACCCTAAAGACATATTTTCTTTAAAAACGTAGCATGGTAGATTTCTTAAAAAGCAAAGGGATACAACGTTGAAACCGTAGATCGATACAGTAGTTGTCCACTTAATGTGGATATATACAGCATAGCATCTTTATCATATGAACAAAGCTGCTGTTGACCTCATATTTCTGCCGATGTGCAGTAGCATTCACAGACGGGATGAAAGATATTCATGTAGCAAATCAGATCTGTTTTTGTGCTTCTGCTTCCAAGACTTGAACGGAAAAGGCCCTTTGTAGGGTGTTATATAGATTTGAGTGCATGTAAATGGTCCACTCTTCACTGACACAGGTCTGAAGCCACACACAGCTTCTACTCTTATTCACTTGCATGTCACATACTGACATTTGTAGTACACACTCTCTTCCACACACAGTCTCCCCAGATGGATGGGAGTGTTTAAGATGACAGTTCTCCCCTGCCACCAGTGTTGTCAGACATCACTTATCAGCCGAACCGGTTAGGGAGGAGAAAGGGAGAAACACAATTTCACCTTATCTCCCCTCGCTTTCATTCTCTATTATTCCGTCTCCGACTTCCCATCAGACCTGCTCTTCCTCTGTTCTCCCCTCACCTTATCTCCCTGTTTCACACCTTCATTTGTTATTTATTTGCTGTCAATTTCTTTGTCTGTGACCTTCTGTTTAAATCTGCCCTCCCTCCCCTCACTCACAATCTTTTCCGATTTTCACACCAAAAAGAAGCTTACTTTGTACAGTAGGTCAGAGTAAAGTCATTTTGGACTGCTCCTTTCACCCATAGAGTGTCAGTTTCTACTGCTTCCTCAGCCTTCATCGTTACGCGCATCTTTACGAGGCCTCCGCGCCTAATGAAGTGTTACAGCCGGTCGTTACTCTCAGCATGGCTCAAAGCGAAGCGGGTGAGAAGGGCAGGGAGATGTGATGAAATGATGGAGCGAAGGTTGCGCTGACCTTCCCTAAAGAGACATGTGATGGATCGGGAATGTGTCAAAGATTGAGAAACAGTTGCGTATCAGCGAGCAGTTGGAAAATGAGCGAAAAGGACTCTCTGAGGGATGGATGTGGTATCTAGCAGTCTAGATTATTGTATAATAAGATGGACTTAGCCGTAAGCAAATGTGTCTCCATTCTCACTCACTTTCAAAGACCTTGGTGCTTTTCTCTCGAGGCTGAACATCAGTCAGTCCAAGAGTTCATTCGTCTTTCTCCGGGTAGTTATCTTTCCCCCAGTTTCCCCCGCACAAAGTCACAAATACACTGTGTGCACAATTATTAGTGAGTATTGTGACCAGATCATAATTTGTACGCATATTTTCCAACTCCAAGCTGTATAAACTTGAATGTGTATTGGATTGAAGCATATCAGGGGATGAGTATGTTCAATGAGAGAGGGTCTGGCCTAAGGAGATCAACACCCTCTATCAAGGTGAGCATAATTATTAGGCAGCTCCTTTGTCCCATGCAAAATAGGCCAAAAAAGAGATTTCACTGACTCTGAAAAGTCAATAACTGTGAAGTGTCTTTCAGAGGTATGCAACACTCTCGAAATTGCTAAGATATTGTGGCTTGATCACAGAACCTTCAAACGTTTTGTTGCAAATTATCAACAGGGCTGCTAGAAACATATGGAGAAAAAAGACTCAAATTAAGGGACAAAGATTTGAGAAGAATCAAACGTGAAGCCGCCAGGAAGCCATTATCTTCCACTGCTGTCATATTCCAACCGACCTGGAGTGCCTAGAAGTACAAGATGTTCAGGTCACACAGCCTTTTTTTATTTTAGAAAATATCCCAGTTTTATGATAGCGCCAGAACATGGATCGAGAATCTGCATTGAGTTTTATGTTTCAAATAGCAGATTTCTGAAGTGTGGAAAAGGCTGAAATTAGAAACAACAAAATAAATAATAACCTGGGAGAGAATAACATTTGAAAAGTTAACATCCCTAAATGGTTTGGCCATTGTCTTTTACATGACATTGCATCTTAGAAATGTAGGACCCCAACTTCTTTGCAGAATTCAATCAGAGTTGTATTTACTCCCACTACTGTATGTTGAAAGAGATGTGGCAAAAAAAAACCTTCTAACACTTAAACACCTACCATGCAGTACATTCATCTTAATGTACAATTAAGTTGGTAATAACTTACAAAGTCAGTCTCCACATAGAGGAAAGCCACTTTTAGACTTCATAGTTACCATCAATCTTTCACTTCTACTGCTCCAACTGTATGTCAAACTGTTAAACAAGCGTTTACTTCAACACTCGCACATTCGGACCTGAACGCTCTGTGGGAAATGGTGCAGCAGGCTTTTAATTCAGCTACACTGTAAAACTGTCCCATCTTCTGACTGAAATGGACTCACAGCACGGCTCTCCTTTCATTGCTGTGTCTCAGATTTACAGTATGGCTGACTTTGAGTGTTTTTATATATATTTTGTTATCCCTTCAAAGCTAATGTGCTGTCCACAAATTGCATGCAGGAGAGTTTTTGAAACGTTCAGTCCTGTAGCGATGAATGATTCCTGCAGAGTTTGTCTTTGTGAACACAGGACGCTTTATAAATAGTCTTCTGATATTCTTTATTAATAGCTGTTCTTCAACCACTGAATTTCTTGTTTTGTTGTCTTTTCAAGTTTCCGCGCTGCTTTGAAGAAGACTTCCTGGACACATAAATGACTGATTTCCCTCCCGGGGTTCATTAACCTCCCATCTGATATCCCAGCAGCCTTTGCATTTGCAGCATAAAGACCCTCCTCTTGGGAGATAATGCTGCTGTATGTTAGTTAACAGGGCTAGTTGCACTCCTTGGCTTTCTACCTTGGAATTTGCGCCCCCGCCTCCTTTGGAATGGCTCCGTAGATGGAAATAACTCATTTTGATGACAGCTGTTTCTGAGGGGACGTGTATGCAAATGAGGAAGAGGAACAGGCCACCGCGTCGGTTCAGGCAGTTTTCCCACTTTTGATTCCATTCAACGCTTTTCATCCGTCACGCTGTTTCAGAAGTAAGCGCCCTGCAGTGCTGCTCCAGCGTAGACCTGCCTCTAAAAATACCTACACACACATCGAATGCAAAACAGCTCCTGAAAGTGCATTAATCTTTCCCCTCATTGTTCTATTTTTCCCAGAGACAGCACACGTTCTTGCTCATGTGGTCAAAATGCATCCGGACTAGATATATTTTCCGTGTGACGGTGATTCTCTTCCACACGAGACAAAGTGAAGAACTTTGAAAGAGTTAAGTTTGGAACGTGGCCTGGTTTCCGTGCTCTTGTTGTCAGGCTTGGGGTTTAAACACAAGCTGGTGAAATATTTATGTGTCTCCAGGAGGCAGTTGTTTCCCCTGCGTTGCTCATTAAGCCGGGGTTAGTTGTATCTCTGGCTGGAGAATAAGGCCTTTGTGTGAGCGAATCACAGCGAGGCGAACTGGGGCAGAGAGGAGATGGAGGATCAGAGATACAGTAGAGGATGAATGCTCTGTAAACTATAGATGCGTACACGCTTCATGACTTCATCCAACTATATTAATTTGAGTCGCCTTTCCTACTTTACTTTTTTTGTCTTAAACTCCTTGTCCTTTTGTCTTGTTTTCTTAACTTTATTCACAGTCTTTTTCTGCTGTTTCCACCCTGCATTCATGGATTTCAATCTCAACCTTTGTCCTCGCCTTGCTTACAGCTGTTCTCATCAGAAATGAATTTGCAGCTGTTGCCAGAAAATAGTTTGTATGAGAAGTGATAGGTCTCGAAACTGGTGAGACACAAAAGTGTTATCATCCACAAATAAAACAAGAGTTACAAATATGTATATGGAAATCCAAAATTTGAAAGTATCCGCATTCTGCATTCATTTTGAATATCTATGGGGAAAAGTCTCTCTTAAAACAAACTAATCAAATGCATTTTATTCCACAGCTATGTTGAATACGGCTCTGATTAGTTCATTAATAACTAAAGTGTGTTATTTTGCAATAACAGAGCGCTTCTATGGACGCTGATATTTTTAAAGGAAGCAATACAATTTATTTAAAAATCAATACAAAATAAAAAGTCAAATGATTGATTTCTTTAGTAAATAACCATGTTTAGTGTGATTCAAGATCTGCGGTATCCAGATGGGGTTCATTTCACATAATGAGCTGCTCGCTGTGCATTATACCTTTCATGGTACAATCGACTGCAAACTAAATCACTAGGTTGCCTAAAACTGCTTCTAGACCACTTCCCATGGTCTGAGAGCACTTTGCATCATCGTTTGATAGCCAAGTGATATTATGACTATATTCTATACAGAGATGAACCTGTCCATGGTTCAGGGGAAATTGCTGGTGAGAAAAGCTCTACTCTGTTCTTCTCTCTCTGCATCACCTTAGTCTGTTTCACACTCACATCATCTATATATTTAGATATCTCTTTATTCCAGCTCCACTTTCCCCCACCAGCTTTTTTCTTTTGGTGCCTCTTATTTTCCTTCTATCATGTTTTCTTTTCATGGATCTGCCTCTCCCTTCCTCTGTGTGCCCTCAAGTGTGAGAGAAAGAAAAATACATGGAAATAGTAACAGCCTGTTTAATCCAAGGATGTAAAATCTTCTTTCCTGCTCCCTTCGATGCATTTTTTTCCTTTCACATCTGTAATGCAAGAGTGTTGCCGGTGGAAACAAGCATGTAGGAAAGTGCAGAAAGAAAGCAGGTGTGTGAGGAGAGATGTGTAGAGGATTGCCTGAGCATCAATATTTCATTGGAAGAACCTTGAATTAATAATTCAACCTCGGTGTCGTACTGTTTCCCTCTCTGCGAGACTCTTGGCCTGGTCACACACACACACACACACACACACACACACACACACACACACACACACACACACACACACACACACACACTTAATCCCTAGAGGTGGCCTTGCAAAAAGGTCTGTATCTACCCCAGCTGGTCCCCCTCTTCCTTTAACCCCCCCCCCCCCACCACCTTCTTCTCCATCCATTGTGCTCCTGCTGCTAGCTGTAGAGCCTTTATGATGTTTCATAAAGTGTAGAAGCTGCTCCTATTCCCCCTAGACTCTGTATCTGTGCTATTTATGTCGGAGGAAGATAAATTACTCCTCCTCCACCCCTTTTTTGAAAGACGCTTCTGTGCACTCGCTCACACCTCAGCGTTCCACGAGAGCACACACGGACAGGTATCTCCGTTATGTAATGACTGCCGACTCTCCCTCAGGTAGCCATGATGAGCGGACCTATTTAGCTTCAGGAGCGCTAACGGAGAGCGCCCGTTGGAGCAGATTTAGTGCTGGAAGCTGCAGTGAATCAGGGTTATTCTCACTCCGTGTGCATGAGAGGAAGATAATCAGAACAGCGCGGCTAGGTACGAACACAGAATCACCTCTTGTTGTCTAGGATCACGTTTTCCAACCAATCTGATCACTCGTTACACTCAAAGTCAACGTTTCAAATTGTTCAGTGTACTCTCCACCTCCTACTTCTGGCCTCTTCATTAGTTTCCCTTCTACGTCACATAATCAATATTCTTTAATACAATGTACGATTGAGTTTCAGACCCTTAAACCGAATCAACATCTTTGAATCAAAAGCTTTTCAAAAATAGTTTTTTCAAATGCGGTTTGTGGTGCTGTTGTACTGCTAATATTGTATTATGTTGAGGGTACTAAATATTAGAAACAGTTGTCAGTATAAAATAAGACACATCTAACAGCACCACACACTACATCCAAAACTGAACAATAGATGTATGTTTAAATTATACATCTCTGTCATGACTCTAACATATTTGATGCTATTTTAGTATTATCTTCCGTCTCTTTCATCTTGTTTTTGTCCGCTGGTGTTGAACTATATTTAGAAATCCTTTGCTGATCGTTTTTTCATGTACTTTTTCAAATTTATTATATATATATATTTCTTTTTAGCTTTGGCTGTTATTGTGCCCAATTGATTTATTATTACACATTTTTAGATTATAGCGATTTAAACTCTATTAATGCTTTTTTTCTAATTCTGTCAGTTTTCACTGTCAAATAAATTGGGAAATCCTACACTAAAATCTTCCCCCCTTACTCATAGCGTGATTGTGAATTCAGCCAGTAAAAGTTGTTTTATGTTCAAATGTCCGTGGAATTATTCTATAACATCACCTGCATTCGCCTGATTCATTTTACAATATACACTAATGAAAATGCAATCACGTCATTTCACAACATATTTTCACCCTAACTGCAGCCTGCGCGTGCCTTGCATCAGTATTCACGTAACGTAGAGCCCAACATTGCCGTAAACCCATTTTCCAAACCTTCTTTAAGTTAATTTCAGCTGCCTCTGCCCGGGAGGAAGCGAGGACGATGTGCTGAATGTTTAGAAACGTTTTCAACCCACTGTGAAGAGGACAACCACACAACACCACACAGTAAACACGCCCAGGGGTATTCTCCTCTCAATGACAACCATAACGCAGAAACACACTTATTGTAAAGTCATTTTAGCATCCATGCGCAACACTAGCTTCCCCATAAATCAATGATGATGGTGTTGATATCAGCACTTCAGCCATCTGCTCTGACAATATGAGCACTCTGTGTCACGCACAAAACACTGCTGCCATTTCCCATAAGAGAGCAGGAAACCTTCTGGAAACAGACCTATCTTCTGTGTCACCATCGTTATGATGAATGTGTTTTTGTGTTTACACCATCTTTAATCTCAATTTGCCGCTTTGTTTAGTGCTCCTTTGTGTGCATGTATCTTTTACCTCTCGCTTTTCTTTATCTTAAATCAAAGAAATTGCACTATTCACTCCTATTTCTTCATATCACGCTTGTACAAGTATAGTCCTCTCTGCCGTAAAAGATTCAACATAGTGATTTTTCGGCCTTTTTTCCGTCTCAGGCAGCAGCATCTTCACACTTTCTGTCCCTCCATCGAGCCAGCTGAAGCGTTAAAACATGTATTCTTCTCCTAATCCTTTTTATATAGCCAGTTGGAGAAATGGAGTGTTTTGTCCCCTTTTTTCTTTTCAGTTTCGTCTCTGCGTTTCATCATTCGTCTGTTGCTTTTGTTTGTCTTTGGATTGGGTGTTGTTCTTCGACTCCACTTGTTCTCTCCCTCCTCTCAGTCTGTCTGTTTCTGTTTTTATACATAGGCGTGTGTGTGTGCAAGCCTCAAGTATTATTTCTTTGTCTGAGCTGTCAGTGTTTCAGCAGCCAGCAGCCATCTTTTCTTCTATTTAGATCAAATGACACTTTAACCAAGTGTCTCTTTGCCTCCTTTCTATCCTTGTTTTACCTCTCTATCCATATCATCTGTATCTGTCTGTCTTTCTTCATCCAGCCACACATCTCCCCCTTTCTCAAAACAATCCAAATGTAATCTACAGTATATTGAATAATCTGTACAAAAACAAAGTACATGTTGCAACCTGTGTCATCAACCACATCAGGACAGGACATTCATTTGTCTTTTACAAAGGCCAAAAGAACCATACATTTCCATCCCCAAGGCCAAACTCCGGAGTTTCGGGGATAGAGCCTTCTCTGTGGCAGCCCCGAAGCTCTGGAACTCCCTCCCCTAAGACCTCCGTGAGTCTGATACCTCATTCACACCAACGGTGTTTCAGGGCCGGTTCGGAGCTACAGCTTGAAAAGCACCGGGTTTTCCTCTTCACACCGCAGCGGAGCAGCCTCTTAGCTCCGGAATCCGGTTCATTTCGAGCACCAAAAAATTGTCCGGCCAGAGCAAAAGCACCACATACGTCACGCTTACGTCGAGGCGGGGGCAGGGGCAGAGGCGGGATCAACTCTTGAACAACAACAAAAAGCCGCGCCAGTTTGTACACAACGATGGAGAAACTTAACAAGCAACGTCCACTGAAGAGACCAGCTACCTACTGGGAATCTGGTCTTCTGAAGAGGCACAGAGGAAGCTGGAGCACAATCGGCCATTGTTGTTGTTGTCGGTGTCAGCTGTGAGGGGTTTTCCGCACGATTTAATATAAAACATAATACTTTTTTTTCTCCAAATGGTCAATCATCAATGGTGGAACAATCATCCTGAACTGATTATGTGTAATAATCAGATTGAACTTGACCTTCTCACACAAGTCAACTGGAAAATGTCCATATTTTCACAGTCATTTCAGAAGTGGACGCTCTTGGACGTTATAGTTGTCCATAAATAGGGATTCCAACAGTTGATAGTTTAGGCGCCGGGAAGCAAAGCGCTTTTCTTTAAACGTTTCGCACATCAACCACACACTCACAAAGACCATGTGTATTCAACAAGTGTTTAAACTGTCATCTTGTATGAATGAAAACCACTGAGATTTGTCAGGATTTCTTTATTTCAGTCCAGCAGTTGGTGGATCAGAAACACGTTACATTGTCAGGGAAACAAGAAGAGTTTTCAAATATGTAGGAAAAAAGGAACAAACCCCCCCGATCAGGTGTGTCTGTAAATCTGTGTTAAAGCCTGAGACAAAATACAAGAAGCTGTACCTGTTTACGTAAATGAAGACTGCAGTTGTTTTGCTTCTGTTTCTCACCATCAAAGACCTCATGTGGTCCAGTAATCTTCAGAGGATTGTTAGCACACAAAGCAATGATTAATCATAACAGTGTTAAGCCATGTGATTCAGTCTTAATGTTTCTTATTTATTAACCATGTTGAAATTAATTGGTTCGATTAAAGGTCACGTTTAGCCTCGAGGACAGCATGAAATTACACAGCACCCCTCTGATGTTAAATTAAACACAACACAGATTCAGCATCCTACTGTTAATTTGATCTTCTTTCCAAATTATAGTATTTTTTTTAAGCTTTAAAATGTTTCCATTGATCCTAGATAAAATGCCAGAGATATGAGGAGAGTACTCTTTGCACAGTGAATTATTTATACCTATGGGTCAGACTGTCTGACTCTTACAGCTCTCTTTCTTAAACATAACATTTATACGGGTTTATTGTTGACCTGTGTGCGGAAGTCAAATCAACGAAAAGCCAAAGTCTGTCACAGATAATGGGGTATTTTTATATTTAGTCAAACTTGACCTTTTATTTGTTCATTATACAGCTGGTCCGACACCTGAAAACATCTCACATTTCTCTGGCATTGATGAAGATTGATGCAAGCGTAATGTTGATTACAAGGAGTTAGCGAAATGGAAAACAGTGTTAATAATTTTTACAAATGGTAAATACTAAAGAAACATGTTTATGGGAATTCAAGAGACTTTTAAATTAGAACCACTTAATATTCAACCACCAATTAGATATCATTATGTAGGAACACATTTTATGTTTGCCTCATGAGTAAATGGGTTTGATATTGCACAGCAAACTATGACATACTGAGTGTCATTTCAGATATCTATTGGTTTTCCTTTATTACTTTTCCCAGCTGGAGCAGCATTGTTTTTCTTGGAGTCCAACATTTTGCACATAATATGTTACGGTAGCCTTTATTCCAGGTTCATTTTTGTACTCCTATCATTTAAGATGTCTACCTTCTTATTACAAAATTAAAAGATGGCAAAGTCAGTGTGAAGCCTTTCCATTATTAGTTACCAGCTTCATTTAGGTGTGTTTGTGTGTGTGAGCATGTGTGTGTGCGATGTTTGTACATATGTGTGTGTGTGTGTGTGTGTGTGTGTAGCTTGCTGTGGAGAAAGTCCAATCAGCAGAAGTATGGCCAACCGCCTGCAGCCAGCAACAGAAATAAACTGAGCCATTTTGTGTGTGTGTGTGTGTGTGTGTGTGTGCGTGCGTGCGTGCGCGCTCGCGCGCGTGTGGGGGGGGGATTGTTCTTTAAACTAGACATCTGTTGCCACCACCTCTTGTGTCTGTCCGCCTGTCTGTCGAGAGCCTGCAGAGTTGGCCTGGTTTATTTTGCACACACACAAACACACACTCACTCCAACACTAAAGCCTTAGAACAAAAACATCCGACACCATCATAAGCTTCAACCTATTGATTTCATTAACGTCATATTTTATTCAGAAGGAAGAGGGAACATATTGGTGTGAAGTTAACATGTGTATTGTCCAAGTTGAATGCACACACACACACACACACACACACACACACACACACACACACACACACACACACACATACACATACACATACACATACACACACACACACGTGGCAGAGTATACATGATGGACTTGATGTGCCTTTCATGATTCATCCCAGTGAGATGGAGCTTCAATGGAAAATGTCAACTTTAAACCGAGATTAAACGGAATCACTCAGAAAAGCTGGTGTGTGTGTGTGTGTGTGTGTGTGTGTGTGTGTGTGTGTGTGTGTGTGTGTGTGTGTGTGTGTGTGAGAGTTTCAGTCTGGTAATATAATACCATTAAATTCATTATAGTTTCTTTGGCAGCAAATAAAAGACAGTCTCTCTTCCTGTCTTTGTCTCAAAGTTCTGATTACGAAAAAAGCCTATTGCCAACAACACACTTTCATAGATTATTATTATTATTACTATTACATTGCATTTAGCTGACGCTTTTATCCAAAGCGACTTACAATAAGTACATTCAACCAGGAAAATACAACCTTGAAGAAAACAGAATCATATAAGTACATCAGGTTTCATAGAGCCAAACATTTCAAGTGCTACTCAACTGGCTTTAGATAAGCCAGTCCTTTATTATTATACAAGTGCTTTGTTAGCAGTTCTTTGTTAGTAATTCTATCGCTCAAAGAGTATGAGTTTTTAGTCTGCGCCGGAAGATGTGCAAGCTATCTGCTGTCTTGATTTCAATGGGGAGCTCATTCCACCATTTTGGAGCCAGGATAGCAAACCCACGTGTTTTTGCTGATGGGAAATTGGGACCCCCTCGCAGTGCGGGTGCAGCGAGCTGTTTGGCCGATGCAGAGCGGAGTGCACGTGCTGGGGTGTACGGTTTAACCATGTCCTGGATGTAGGAAGGGCCAGATCCATTCGCAGCATGGTAAGCAAGTACCATTGTTTTGAAGTGGATTCTAGCAATAACTGGAAGCCAGTGAAGGGAGCGGAGGAGCGGAGTGGTGTCGGAAAATGTTGGAAGGTCGAAGACCAGACGAGCCGTTGCATTCTGGATGAGCTGCAGAGGTCGGATGGCACATGCAGGTAGACCAGCCAGGAGGGAGTTGCAGTAGTCTAGGCGTGAGATGACGAGAGCCTGGACCAGAACCTGCGTTGCTTTCTGGGTCAGGAAGGAACGTATCCTCCTGATGTTGTAAAGAGTGTATCTGCAGCAGCGGGTTGTTACAGCGATGTTTGCAGTGAAGGACAGTTTGTTATCTAGGGTCACACCCAGATTCCTTGCAGTCTGAGTCGGGAAACAATACAGAGGGCCCAATGTTGATTGTTAGGTCAAGAGTGGGACAATCTTTTCCCGGAAGGAAAAGCAGTTCAGTCTTGTCAAGGTTGAGCTTGAGGTGATGAGCACACATCCACTAAGAGATGTCAGCTAGACAAGCAGAGATGCGTGCGACGACCTGGGTCTCTGAGCGGGGAAAGGACAGAATTAATTGGGTGTCGTCAGCGTAGCAGTGGTATGAAAAACCATGCAGGCTAATGACAGATCCGAGCGAGTTTGTGTACAAGGAGAAGAGGAGGGGACCAAGGAGTGCTAGAGCTAGCACGTCGCGAGCCTCATCGTGATTGGTCATCCCTCGATTGTTTTTCCCAAGGCGAAGCCAATCTATAGATCGGGCTAGCCTCCTCTCAGCACAGAGAGGTGCAATTACTATGCTTCACCAATCAGCACATGCCTAGGAGGGCATTGAGGTCCAGGCAGAGCGTCTGCTAGTTAAATCAACTCCCCGATGCGCTGAAAGAAGAAATAGGTGAGGGGGACCGCAGGCCTGCCGGTCCGGGAATAGAGCTACCGAGGAGCGCACGACGCTGCTCCGTTCTCTGTCTGTCTCTGTCAGATGTTAGGTAGAATGGGAGACTGTATAAGAGCCGGCGTGACCTGATACGCAAAAACAGGGGAAGCCTGGGCCTTCCCTTGGCCTCCGCGCACGCCCACTAAGTTCAAGGGATAATTTCTCACCACCTCTTCCCTGCACTTGAGTGCCAGTTGAGCTGTTCTTCCACCAGCGGGCGACGTCTGTCCTCATCTGAACGCAGGAGGCTGGCGTATACTCTGACCTGGGTCGTCATTCTCTTCATCATCTGCACTTTGTGTTCTAAGCTGCTGCTGATAGTGCTTGTAGCAGCGCTGGCCAAAAGGTCTGTCCAATTTGCGACATGCATACTGCTCTCACCTGCGAGTGACTTCACCTTTTCTTCTCTTGCCTTCTCGGCCCCACCTTTTTCTTTTCGTTTTCTTTGATTTTTATCCATGTTTTTTCATTCTCCCTGTCTGCCGCGGCGTCTAATCCCTTCTCTTCGTGTGGCCGGTCTTTTTTCTTCTTCGTGTGTGATTATTTGAGAGATAAGAACCACGCAACTGCATTAGCTGCAACTTAAATGATGACGTTAAACAATTTTTTTTTTAAAGGGCCGCCCGGCCGTGAACGGCCCTTGACGACCGGCCGTTCTGTGGTTCTCCAGATTCTACAGATGGCCAGTCCGCCCCTGAGTGAAGGACAGTTTGTTATCTAGGGTCACACCCAGATTCCTTGCAGTCTGAGTCGGGGGAACAACAGAGGTGCCAATGTTGATTGTTAGGTCAAGAGTGGGACAATCTTTTCCCGGAAGGAAAAGCAGTTCAGTCTTGTCAAGGTTGAGCTTGAGGTGATGAGCAGACATCCACTGAGAGATGTCTGCTAGGCAAGCAGAGATGCGTGCGACGACATGGGTCTCTGAGCGGGGAAAGGACAGAATGAATTGGGTGTCGTCAGCGTAGCAGAGTTATGAAAAACCATGGCTAATGACAGATCCGAGCGAGTTTGTGTACAAGGAGAAGAGGAGGGGACCAAGAACAGAGCCCTGAGGGACCCCTGTAGTTAATTGACAAGGATCGGACTCGGACCCTCTCCAAATTACCCTGTAGGTGCGGTCTTTGAGGTATGAGGTGAGGTGGGAAAGTGCAGTGCCTGAAACTCCAAGTTTTTGGAGAGTGCAACGGAGGATCTGATGGTTCACCGTGTCGAATGCAGCAGACAGGTCCAAAAGGATGATGACAGAGGAGAGGGATGCTGCTTTAGCAGTGTGCAGTTCCTCAGAGACAGCGAGGAGAGCAATTTCTGTGGAGTGACCTGCCTTGAAACCAGACTGGTGCGGATCCAGAAGGTTGTTCTGATGGAGATAAGAGGAGAGTTGTTTAAAGACAGCGCGTTCAAGTGTTTTAGA
>NW_011370295.1:293453-307500 GCF_000735185.1 Notothenia coriiceps
GGAGGATCTGATGGTTCACCGTGTCGAATGCAGCAGACAGGTCCAGAAGGATGATGACAGAGGAGAGGGAGGCTGCTTTAGCCGTGTGCAGTTCCTCAGTGACAGCAAGGCTGGTGCGGATCAAGAAGGTTGTTCTGATGGAGATAACATGAGAGTTGTTTAAAGACAGCGCGTTCAAGTGTTTTTGACAGGAACGGGAGGAGAGAGACAGGCCTGTAGTTTATAACATCAGACGGGTTGAGAGTGGGTTTCTTTAGGAGAGGGTTTACTCTTGCCTCCTTGAGACTGTTTGGAAAGTGACCAGAAGTTAGAGAAGTATTGATGTAATGGGTGAGAAACGGTAGAATATCAGGAGCGATAGTCTGAAGGAGGTTTGAGGGGATAGGGTCCAGAGGACAGGTGGTAGGACGGGCAGAGGTAATGAGGGTAAGAACCTCACTTGGAGAGAGAGGGGAAAAGGAGGTTAGTGTGTGGGTGAAAGGCGGGTCTGGTGACCCAGCGGTGAGTAAAGGTGAGTCAGAAAAAAAAGAGCGAATATCATCAACCTTAGTAGTTGAAATAGTCGCTTGACAGAAGGGATGAGGGGAAAAGGGGCTTTGGGGAGGTCCAAGAGGGTGGAGAAGATGGAAAATAGTTTTTTGGGATTGGAATAGGAAGATTGGATCTTATCTTGAAAGAAAGTGCTTTTTGCCTGAGAGATCGAAGCAGAGAATGAGGAGAAGAAAGCCTAATAGGTTAGGAGGTCGTCATGGTGTTTGGATCAAAGATTATTAAAGAGTTCTGAGAGAAATGCTGAAAACTGAGACACATTTACACATGAAGGTTACTATGAAGCTGCAGCTGGGTGCCGTTAGCTTAGCATAAATACTGGAAACAGTAACAAAATCCACCTATCAACACCTCTAAAGCTCACTAATTAACACGGTTCTTGATTATTTTTCAGTCCAAGATTGTCTGCAACTGTGAGGTCTGTTTGAAGTCCAAAGCATTTCAACCGTCTTTCTTTCTCTCTTTTTGTCCAGTGGTGGGACGTGGAGAAAGGCAAGGCTCTGCAGACCTTCTTTCCGAGGGGAACAGCGCTGAAGAGGATCCACGTCTCCTCCGACTTCTCCACCTTCGTCACCATCGACAGCATCGGCATCCTCTACATCCTTCAAAGGGTGGTGTGACACTGCTTCAATGGACCAAAAAAAGAAAGGAACATAACACTACAAACACCACATTTACCATGCCTATACACTTTCAGGGGGCTAAACTGAGGGGGCTAGAACCACACACTTCTCAGATGCTACGTTTACATTTTTCCACTGCATTTTTTCTTCGGTATTTCAATGGAGCAATACAGGTTCACATCGGCCTCTGCTAACTTGACTTTACCAATTTACAACAGCTTAGAATCAAACTGCTTCAGCGAAAATACACTGTTGGGAGTGTAGGTGCACCATGAAAGCTCAGACAGTCTTCAGATTCCTACTCTACACAAATACAGCGGGTACAAATACAAAAAAATTGAGCACAAGGAAAAGTGAATTGAAAAGCAGCATGTAGCGTTTGTGACGATCAGGTCTTTTCGAACAGATCTTTTATATCATCAATGTCTAATGATAATCAAGAGTTGAAGATACGTGATCCTTCCATCAATGTGAATAATACATGTAAATCCATAGTGCTTTAAGGCTGAACATAACTTCATGTCATTTGAGAGATTTTTATGCTTCGCTGTATGTGATCGTTATAAGCTATGTCATTAAGTTCATTTGAGTCGTTAACGCTGTGATGTTTTTGACCTTTTCACTTTACTATACACCGTTTTGGGCATTTTATCTACTTGCTTTAGTCTGAATATGAAAAGTGTAGGTACTGTTGGGTATGTGCGTTTTGTGTACATGGGTTTTGCCTTCTCAATCCACCAGCATCAATAAAACTTCCGGTGCACTTTGATAAGCATTAAACATTTATAGTTAGATAAAGTTTTAATGATCAGGCATTTTCAACTGAAGTCTGTAAGTCCATTTGTACATCAGAACTTTTTTTTACTTTTAAACTTAAATCAGAAAAATGCAGCATGTGATTTATTATTTATAATCAATTTTCACACTGATGTTAAAAGCCGCATTTTGTGCTTTATCAATTGCTGAATGTTTAGTTTTATACTGGTGATTTGTAACTCTATACCACTTTCTTCACACATCTTTATCTGCATTTTGTCCAACTACTGAGCCTTTCCTGTTGTGAGCACTTTGAAGCAGGAGTTACAATCTTAAATGAGGCTTTTACTCATGTGGCTTTGTTCAGGCAAATCAAAAATGAATCCTTACTTTGATTTGGCAATAAGGATGAGTGTGTGACAGAGGAAAGTGTCCATTGACATGCTGTAAACTATCAAACGTATTCATTTCTGTATGGATGATACAGACTGGGGGTCCAGTAGGAGTTGTAAGCATATAAAGACATGACAATTATAAAAGCCAGGATGCATTTAAAGTTTAAATATGTCTGAACATTGCTCATGTCATTTTCACGTTGTGCTCTTCCTGATTGGTGCTTTAAAGTCGGCATAAACTCAATCACTAACCTTACAGTGCTGAGGTCTCTAACTGAATGGCCAAAAAATTGATGTCTGCTCAGGATTCATTGATACTGTTGAGTGTAATGTGTTAAAGATTAAACTACACAAGCTATAATGATGAAGATTTTATGTGTATCTCTTGATTGTCTTACCTGTCAATCTCCGGGATTTTAACTGCTGATCTTGAAACTGGTGAAAAGTCATTCTTGTTGTATCTACCATACATATTCTCAACTGACATCTTCAATTACTCGCATTTAGCTCCCTAAAAATTGTATATGAATGTAAGGTTACGGTATTTATTTATGCCCTGGTTTTTGCGGAAACTGCATGAAATAAGCATAATATTGAGTTATTGTGCTATTCTGTATTTCATTCCCCACCACCAGGGGGCGTTTCTGCACAAACACTGCGTTATGAACAAAACACTACTTCCGGTTGTGTACTGATGGCGGTTTAACCAACATTTTTTGGAAGAAACGGCATGGGCTAAACATTTTCAATTCTTCTTGAACAAATACATAAGAAAAAGAAAAACGAAAACTACAGCAACAAAAATGACGAAAGCACCAATGTTAAGGACAACGGCGACTGATATTTAAAGTTTGTTTTTATGCTAATTTAGCTAACCCTTCGATCAAGTCCCGCGAGTTCACCTGTGAGCGCCCCGTCTCAGAGTTTGCATTTGTGGCCAGAAAAATGAACTATCATAAGAATAAGATGAACTATAACCCGGTGTGTTTCCTTATGTGATGGGGCTTCTGCACAGAGGAAGACCAGAACCAACACTGGGTTTAAGGTAAGACCTGTTGCTCTGTTATGTTATTTAAGTATAAAGTTAATGCTATTCTTCGGGACTTGGAGGTATCAAATAATGTAACGTTACAGTGAATGAGTTTTAAAGGACCCATGTCATGGCCATTTCCACTAATCATAATTCCATTGTTGAGGTATACTAAAATAGAAAAATACTGTGCAATTTTCCAAACTCACATTGGTTTCGCATACAGCATCTCTGTAAAGTATGTGTATTCAGCAGTATTCACTTTCTCCACTAAACGGCAGCTCCCCCCCCCCTCCCTGTGAGCCCAGTGTGCTCTGATTGGTCGGTACGAATCGCGCTGAGCTCCGTGGAGGTGCGATTTCCTTGTTTAGGATACACAGCCAAACACAGCCAAACTCAACCTGAACACACACAAAGTCACAGCCGAAGTAAAAACAATAAGTGTGGCTTATTGTTTTTACTTCGGCTGTGACTTTGTGTGTGTTCAGGTTGAGTTTGGCTGTGTTTGGCTGTGTATCCTAAACAAGGAAATCGCACCTCCANACACACACACACACACACACACAGCAACACAAGCACACACAACACACCACCACAAAACACCACCACCACACACACACACAACAGTTAGTTTGAAACCGTTATGTTACAATTAAGTATGATACAAGGGAGAAGAAGACTATTTTCTACTGCAATTACCTTTAGTATCCAACTTCCGAATACTACCACAGCCTACAAAAACAAGATTCAAATCACAAACCTCACATACACACAAAACCACTGCGTGGATGATAGACAATAGAAACTTGTAAACAATGAGTAAACAACCGCGACGGATTTTCGTCGTCGACGTTTGTCGGATGTGAGGGGAAGTACGACAAAAACGGAGCCTCTCAACCCATCCTACTTTCGAAGCTAAGAGATTAAGAGACAGTACTGTACATCGTAAGCTACAGAGGTAACCTCTTCCGAAGGAGAGACGACAAGTCCTTTGACAGGTTTTCACGATTAAGTTCCGCAGAATGCACAGTGACTCAACACATATGCATCCTTGCAAGGTCAACTACATGTTCTATCTCCAACAAGACCAATAACATTTTTGGATGCAAAGTCCGTGGGTACTTTCGTAGGAAAACAAAAAAATCGTTCGTTAATTCCCAAGAAATCGGAACTAAACCAAAGAAATCTTCTGTCAAGTCCGCTCATACTAGAGACAATACAATTATAGCGTACTAGGTACAGTACGAAGATTATTACTTTGTAACATAAACCAAACAAAGTGGACTTGCGGTTACATTGTACACCCAGACCTTTGTTTGACCAAAACAAGAGAAACAAATGCTAATTTGTAAAAAAACTTCCACAACCATCCACATAAAAACCGGAAGTCCCTCACGCCCCTGGGAAACAAAGGACGAAAGGGCAGAAATTCGATTTCGATCGATTCGAGTATGGTATGCTGAGTTGAGGAAGAAGCGGTACGACATACTAAGAAGAAAGGAAAAGCACCTGCGGCTCCAGGTTGAGGCGCGACACACCATCGGGACGGGCTAAGACGCAGGATCAGCTTCCCGACGCAAGGCTCCCACCAGATATATTTCCCGTCTCACCAATATATATACAATAGATGAGGGAACATTCTGTCGTGGTAAAGGGATTTGAATTTTGCTAAAGGGAATTCCTGTAATCAATACATACGTTCACAACACACTCATTGTAACGATCACCCCTTACAAACTGTACAATAAGGATTTGTCACCTGTCGATCCTATTGTAACTATCAATAAAGCCTTATACATTTGTAAAACAAAACCTAAAATTTTGGTAAAGTACCAAAACTACCGGCAATACACGACGAAATGGTTGGACCTACCATTGGTACTGGTGAATTTAATACGAAAAAATCTCCTCGTTACACACACACACACACACACACACACACACACACACACACACACACACACACACACACACACACGTTTCCTGAGGCTGAATAGACTACAGCTCATCACTGTCTGTCTGCCTTCATGTCAGCACTAATTGTTGAAGACAACCCATGTTTAAAGCTAAATGATGCGAGAGAGCTGGCACAAGTAAACACAATAATGGCTTCCTAACAAACACATAATGATACAGCGATCTGTTTGTAGCTGGGTCAAACTGAGACAACTACAAAGGTTTATAAAGGTTATCTTGGGACTATGAGCATTCCGATGGTTATCACTCCCTGCGAGTCTAATCATGTTCTGATTGACGGTTTTTCTTTCCTTTATTTTGTTTTGAATGTTGGATATCCTATCTGATGTGAGTACAGTAGGGCTGTGCATCATCAGAGACAATACTTGTATTGGTACCAGGTCTTGTGTCTAATACTGAGATGTTTGATGATATCCATAATCTTGTTGATGACATATTCTTTGGTCAAGCTGTTCCTGATTGAATTAAAATGTTGGCTATTTTGTTAAGGTAAACATTTCTTGGTTGTGGTTAGACATAAGGCTTAAAAAAATGAAAGATAATGAATTGATTATCCAAATCATAAAATAAAACACTCCAATTTATTTTCTAATTGTTGCAGCTCTTTTTTTAGACAAGAATACCCAATTTAATATCTTCTCCTCTGGTTGAATTAAATAAATACTAGTAAAATCTATTATTGCTTGCTATTGATCCTCATGCCCACCATATTAGGGATTTAGTCATATCATTCGATAAGAATATTTGTATCTAAAGGGCATTACAAAATAATTGATATATTTTTGGGTGGTGTAGTACAGTCACTAGTATGAGCCTTTGATGAGTAATTATACCCAATAGCTTTATTCCAAAGTAACAATCCCTCACTGATGTAAACTCCTATGTAACACAATAGACCATTCAAAAGGTCACTTAATAAATATAGCCGACACAGCAGATTAAAGCAGCGTCGACACCCGATACCATGAAAACAAGACGGTGTGCAGAGACTCTTGAGGTTCACAATACTTGGTAATAATTAAAGACACAAGTACAAATCTGCCCCACAACAAAACAGCATCAACAGCTGCTCCCCCAAAGCTGTAGATCAAATAAGCCCACCACCAAGACTCAAAACAAGCTCCATTGAAAATGTAGAAGACACAAACAGAAGCTTGGCTACATTGATTCAAGCTTTCTAAATACCTAAATGTCCCATGACAATAAGCGCACCATGAGGTTCATCAGTTTTACAGGCCAACTATATGTAATCATGAGATATTTAACAAAAATAAAATCATTTTAAGCACAAAACACAGGTTTAGACATATAACTGTATAACACACTGTCGTATTTGTATATTTTATAAGGCTGAATCTACAATCCCTGTGTGGTCCGTTAACTATTGTTTTACAAATTCTCCGTTGTCAATTGTTTTGAAAATCAGTGGTATTCAAATAGTTTTCCTCCACAACATTTAGGGTTTACTTTGTTTCATAAAAAGGGGGGAGCATTATATAATACGATGTTCTGAAAGGATTATGCTTTTAATAAGAAGCTCAAACTGTGTTATACAAGTAATAGTTCTTAAAAGATCTGAAGAAGGAATATTTGGTTTAATATGCACCGAGGGGTCATGTGCATTTTTTAGGTTTACTGTATATGATGATGTGATTTTCTTTTTGAAATGCATGATAAAGATTTTGGAATAACACATTTTTTCTGATTGTATTTGACTAATCTTTTGATATGTTATGATAATAACTAACAGCGGCCTGTAGAGACTTGAAGATCATCTGCTTTTAGATTTACAGTGTTTTGATCCACCCCACGAAAGCTTTTTATATAACAACTATGATGGAGAAGTTAAAGAGCTCACATTTGATATTAAAGGCTCTTCAGCTCTTCCTAACAAGAGACATGCCTTATAGTTGCATCTTGGGACTTTTTAATCTGATAAGTACAGTATGCATGTACTAGCCATAATACTGTTAAAATATAACTCGCTCCACTCAGCCTTAAGAGGCTTTCAAACTGCAGCTGAACTTTAGGTGGTCTACACTTCTTCCCCTGTCAATAATCTTGTTCACGGATGGAAAACAAGATTAAAGCAGTAGTGTGTGTGTGTGTGTGTGTGTGTGTGTGTGTGTGTGTGTGTGTGTGTGTGTGTGTGTGTGTGTGTGTGTGTGTGTGTGTGTGTGTGTGTGTGTGTGTGTGTGTGTGTTCCTGCCTGCTGTGTGTGTGTGTGTGTGTGTGTGTGTGTGTGTGTGTGTGTGTGTGTGTGTGTGTGTGTGTGTGTGTGTTGTGTGTGTGTGTGTGTGTGCGCCTTACTCCATCCTAAAAACTGCTGCTGTGAAGATTTGGATGACTCCAGCCTCATTACTCTTGATCATTTCTGAGCTGTGGTACTGAGTGACAGACCCTGTGTGATTGAAGAGGCAGCAGCTAAACAATGGAGACAAATTGGTTGTCAAGCAAGACAGTTTGATTGTCCTTCCAAAGGGTATTGTATAATGTGAGATTGTAGGCTTAAGTAGGAGTGTTAGTTAGTGTCACTATTAGGCTTTTTGTGTTTTCCCCTTTCCTGCAGTGTGTTATAGGTTTTAGTGCATGTTAATGATCTGCAAAGGCTAACATCCCAAAGTTCTCCCCAGAGGGAGTTCGTCTCTCAAAAAAGACCCCTCTAATATTGGGAATGATATCGCAATTAGAGTATCAGTCAAAATAATCGCAATAATAGTTAGTTATTTTTCCCAATAAAAAAGACCCCTTTATTACACATTTGACTTTCATTCCTGTAGCCTCTTTTTTTCATTCATTCATGCCTTCCAGCTGGACAGATGAAGGAGAAGTAAGCCATCTCCTCCCCCTCTCCCCTCCTGTGGTGTGTCAGTGGTCGAAGTGAGACACAGGTGACCACAGCATCTGCTCTTCCTGGACCCTGTTCCACTCCAATCCCAATCCTCTATCTGGCATCCTGACCGGTTTACATTGCAATAACTACAATCTACATTTTTGACATTCCTCCATGCCTCCTGCCTGTGTGATGTAGCCATGGCTGTGTTCCCTACATCAGCCCAAACCATCTGTGCAGATGGGTGAGGGAAGGTGAAGCAGCTCAGGAAAAGTGGGATGCTGCCCAACGTGGAACAACTTTTGGCTCTCAGCCCTCTGGCTCCACAAGGGGAAGCAATAAAGGTGGAGCCCAGCCGAGCAACAGCTGACAGGAAAAAGACCCGATGTTTGGCCAAGGTCAGTAGAAAACACACACCCGTACACTACACACACACACACACATCCACGTGGGGGGAGGATGTAACAGCATAACAGGGTCAAAAGACACAGGGGAATGATAGTGTGGTGACCCAATACTCGAGGGATGTCAGAGAGCAGACGGACAACACTGAGCAGTGTAATAAGGCAGCAGCGGGCTGTTACCAGGTGGAGATCACACTCACACATAAACACACACATGTTCAAACACACACACACATATACCCACGCACACACGCGCGCACACACACACACGATAATGTATTTTTCACTGTGCCTGCTTCATTCAGTTTTCTCTCTTGCTAAACGTTGCAAAACCTCTAGTGTCAGCCTATATTAGCTTATTGCAGATATAGTATCTACATTGGGCAACACGTACAAAGAAATGCAAATGCCAAAGATATGTATGCAGTATTTTTTAGTTTTGTTTAGTTTTACTTAGAGTATTTCCCTTAAAGCATTTTCAAAGGGCTGTTTCCTTGAGCTGTTTTATAAATGTATAATTATTTATAATATTATTTTGTTGCTATTTTGGACTTTTCACAGACAAAACCATTCATCAATTTATTGGGATGGGATATTTAAACAGTGATACAAAATCAATGTAAAAACAGCCTAATCATTTATAACCTTTCATTGCATTTCTTAAAAAACATCGACCTTGTTGATACCACAAACAGTCACACAATACTTCCATCGAGCACAAACTAACAACTCACACCTCTCTCTCCTGAAGACATACATGTGCGATTGTATTAAGCTCACCTTATCTAACTTTAAAGGAAAATGTGCATGTGTGTGTTGGCGTTTTTGGCTGGCTACCTGAAAATCTGCAAGCAAGATTTGCTTCGCAGAGCTGCCTGCAAGCTTGAGAAATAGTGACTTTTGAAAGATTAATGAGAGGAAGAGAAAAACAAAAACAAAATGAAAGTCTTAGATGGCAGACGGAGAGCCGGAGGGGAGTTTAGTTCTTTTGAAACACAGAAACCTTTTAAAATCTCCTGGGAGTCCACGTGAAGTGCAGACCTCTCACTGGGAAACTAGAAAGGTTTAAATATCAGCCTCCCATTAGCCTACCGATAAATCAGGCTAATTAGCCTATTAGGCCTCTGAACTTTACATTCTAAATTACTTTTCTAAGCACATGCTGTTATCCAATCTGCAATCTGAATGTCCAAAGCA
Organism: Notothenia coriiceps; assembly: GCF_000735185.1. Taxonomy (NCBI): domain Eukaryota; kingdom Metazoa; phylum Chordata; class Actinopteri; order Perciformes; family Nototheniidae; genus Notothenia; species Notothenia coriiceps. The sequence goes on from NW_011370295.1 coordinate 303,218, forward strand.
ATCTCCTGATGGTATCTTTCTCCATGACTTTATTTTCAGTTTTTGCTTTAATCACCAACACAATTACATATTATTGAATCCACCAGGGCTTACCGTCCTTCCTCTGCCATCACTCATACAGGACAAAAGTCATTAAAATCCTCATTAATCTGAAACCAAAGAGCACAGTGTAACCCTCTTGAGGGATTGAAAACATGTAGCTGGCACTCAGCAGTGCAGCAGGATAATGTTTCTTTAATAACGCAGACAATATTCAGGAGTTCAAAGGACAAAGCTTCCACTCACTTTTACTCCTGGTCGTGCCAGTGTGAATTAGTGCTTCCAGTGTTACAGACCTCAGAGACTGCAGGAGGGAGGTCCCGGCCGCGCTGCAGCAGAGCGGGGAAGCTGGAGTCAGGAGTGTGTAGACACATAGACAGCCAGATAGCTGTAATTACTTCAGCAGCAGACAAAGATTAATTAAACAGGAGAGTGCAGAATTAATGAGGTTAGCGTGCACCTCAACCACATTTAAAAAAGTTCACACCATTCCCGTGGAGACTGCAGGCTGTGTGGAGATGCACACAAAGAAGACGAAACAACTCGTGGAATTCAATATTTCCCCATTTTCCATTTTGAAAAAGCCACAAGGGACAGAGATGTTTTTATACAAACATGCAGTCTGGGGAGTAAGGTGTTTCTGAAGCATACAAATCCAGGTGAATTTGCTGTTTAGAACCAGATGCTTTAAACTAATCCTCCTCTTAAAGCTAAGTTAATTACGCATGAAAGCAAAGGGATCATAGCTGATTATCTGAAATAGGCAAAGAAGTGTACACGGGTGTAATTGCAAAAAAGACGAGATCAGCAAAAGCTCATTCTATCCTCACTAAGGCCCATGGTTAACTGCATGCTAAAATCAGACAGCTAAGCTTTCTTACCTCTTATGCAAATGTGAGTAATCATAGCTGAAAATGACTAAAACTTCCACTAAATAAAACACGTTTCATGCATTATCCATTCCACCACATACGAAAGACATCACTCAAATGTGAAATAATGTTTTCATTAATCTTTTAAACACACTTTACAATCATGGAAACATCAAGGTGTCCCTGAGAATACATAGGATTGAGCAGCAGAAATACTGGTTGCCTTTTACATCACCCAAAAACGTACAGTATAGAAATAGAAATCTCTGAAGTCTAACTGACAGCTGGCCAACATTGCATTAACATGTCATATGCTTGCTCCAAGTCCTGCACCACAATTGGACTACTTCCCAAATCTGATTGGCAGCCATGATGCTCTGCAGCGCCCAGAATGTCTTTAGACCCCGAGACAAATGGTTTCAAGTTTTCTGTCAGAGGATAAGGAGGTGACGTTGTCCTGTTTTGGCCAGATAAAAAGGCCTCCCTTTGTGTGGAAGGACTGTCGTTATTCTAAATCTATATAAAGGACAGATTTACCACAAGTATTCAGAGCTGGTCCTTAACGAAAAAACAGCGGGTGAGATCTTGACAGCCATAGTTTATTTTACCAAGGGAAAGGGATTGGTACAATGTGGGTTCATTGTATTTCTGTGGCTTGTTTTTCAAATGTTTCCCGACAGTGTTTCATGTCCTACTCCTAGGTTTACAATTACCCAATGTGTCAGTATTTATTTTACAGATCTATAATTTCCCATGGGTTGAGTTCACAGAAACATTTTAGCTGCATTAGTTATAGTTCAAAAAATGTTAATCCAAGTCCACGGTAATTTGTTTAAATGTGTTGTTTTGTATAACAAAAATATAAGATATTGAGTTTAATATGGTATCAAAACGAGGGACGCAGGAAACCTCCATATTAGTAATAAACTCTTGCTGATACTATACTTAATGAGGTAACTTCGACGCTCACCTTCCACGGTAACCCTCTAAACACATCTGTCATCACAAATAAATCTAATTTATGAGGCACTGCACTGATGGGTCACACTGGAGCTTTATCGATCACTCCTGTAACACACCACTCAGCTGAGAATTGGATCACAACCTTCACGCAGCGATAGGAGTTTACACAAAGTCAACTGATGGATGAGGTGACAGCGAGGTGTTGAAAACATACATCGGCTAAATTGCCTCAGAAAATGTGAACAACTCATGTCGTCATGGAGCCCGTGTGTAAATCAGTAGAGTGATGTCAGTATGTTGAAGAAAAACTGCACCTGTTGTGTCTAATTTTCTCAAAGGGGAAGTTATATATTCAGCCACCATTTAGATGTCATCACCAGAGGCAGCTCAAGGATATTTAGTCTACTGTGGTTAGTTATTTGGAGAAGGCAAAATGTGTACTGCAATAACATCTATTCATTAAGTTGCTTGGAGATCAGGTTAAACATATATATGTTATTTTGGAAATTGCATGTTTCCCACCTAAGAAGCAATATTTCAAATGATAATTTAAGCTTGATAAAGAGGCGACTTGTCTGCAGCAACTCCCTAAATCAAGCCTGTTTTAATTTATAATTAAGGTAATGTTAACCTTTCAATGTTTCAGAAAACACACCAGTGGTCACAGCTCCTCTGGATTAATAACACTAATTCATATATTGAGAGGAAGACCTACTTGACCTGTTAGCACAAGTTCTGTAACTACAGATTTGCAAAGAAAACAGGTCCACCCAACAATACAATCCACTTCACTTCTGCAATATCTCCGGCTGAGGACATAACGTCTTCAACAACCACAGATTAACACAAAGGAGACCTAACCATCAATAGAGAAATTGAGCTGTGGTGTGAGGAGAGCCAGTGGAGAACTGGGCAGCTATCTTGGTGAGTGACCGGCGTTAGCTACAGAATGTTAGCTAACGTCACATCACAACATTGTGAAGTTAGCTATCATATATCAGGCTATAACTGAAGTAGCATTGATAATATAGTAACGTTACTGGCAGGACTGTTGATACTGATCCATAACAGAAACTAATGCGCAAGTATCAGCCGTATCTCGCGTTACCTAATGCAACTCCACACTACGGTGCTGTGTACCGGAGGGAGACGCGAGATACGGCTGATACTTGACGATCTGGCGGAGAAAGGTTGTGGAGCCTCCGTTGATATGCCGTTGTAAATGGCTTGATGGAAAGCAGGTGTGTAGTCGGGGAGGGTGCACAGCTGATTGCAGCAGGTGAGTGTAGGTTGAGCCGGGAGCCAGGAGTGACAGCCACCACGCCCACACAAACAACACAGACAGGGGGAAACAAACAAACACAAAGGAGACGGCTGGAGCAGTACAGCCACCACAGCGTTACCTAATGCAACTCCACACTACGTCTTACGGTGCCGTGTACCGGAGGGGAGAGAGAGAGAGCAGCGAAGAGGGGGAGAGAAGTAATACGGTTTCCTGATAAAGCTCTGGAGAGTATGTGCTGCAGGGAGGTGGATGCACAACGCACCCAGGAACGAACGCTAGCTCCGGTCCTTTTCCCGTGAGGGAAACTGTGGACTCGATGTCCTGACAGGCTGGTATTTGTGCAACCTGCACAAACACAATACTGCGCCATGATTACAAATGGTGAAATACAATGTAAAACTACCGAAAAATACCAGCTCACTAAAACATAACCGCTCAACTCAACGCAACTACTAACTATACTCGCGGTCAGAGAGCGGAAATGTTTACCCTTTGTGATGTAATATGACGCGTTTGACGTATGACCTTTAAAAAAAGCCGTTTTTAAGAACAGAGCTCAAAATTGCTCCTTTCCCTCTGAATTCCTGCCCTTATGTCTCGTAAAACATATCAAATCCTACATTCACTTTTTTAATTGTAATTTTCAAGCAAGTTTAAGCATAAATGTAGAAGGAAAAAAAACCCTGCAAGATGCTCTTTAAATACACACATGGCCAATCAAGACACAGCTGGGGAGGGGAGGGAAAACACAAAGACACAGGTGAACAGAATCAGGTTATCACACAGGAGGGAAAACACAGACAGGAAACAAATACACACATGACAGACAGGGGGTGAACCTCCTTGAATGAAAAACAGGTCTACAGTCCTAGGCAATTTCAAAATAAAACATAAAATAAACAGATCCTAACATTATCAGCACTGGAGTTCGGTATCGGAGACGGCCTAGGTATTAACAATTTTGTTGTATCGAAGTTAGATTCCTTTTCAATACCAAAGTTCTCTTACTTTTGCTTTACATCAGGGGTGCCCACACTTTTTCAGCTTGGGAGCTACTTTTAAAATGACCAAGCCCAAAAGATCTACCTACAGGGCCGCCCCTGCCCGATCTGTGTGGCGAGCGC
>NW_011370295.1:307545-319625 GCF_000735185.1 Notothenia coriiceps
CGGCTAAATCTGATTGGTTTGTAGTTGACATCTTTTTTAATGGATTTTTGCTCAAAGCACTTAGATATTCATTGCTAATCGGGATGTTAAGGCATCCCATGGAATATAACAAAAAGTGTATCTCGAGCCGGTTTCTGAAACTTACCTACCCCACCTTTAATGGGTCTACATGTAAATTGTATAATCCCTGGATAACACCATATCCCTTTTATTCTGATTCACCAATCAATTTAATTATATTCCATATACGTTTTCGAATGTTGTTGTTTAGGATAAGATCTTTACCTACGTATCCTGGAGCACCTTGTTTCTATAGACTAGTTTGCTACCTGCTGCTCAATTGTTTCTGATTCCACCACTAAGTGTGATGTGTTGTTTGTCTCCAGTGTCCAATATTCAATCTTTTTTGTCCAGTTTATCCCTCATTTGAATATGTTGATTAAGAAAGCCATGTTACTTTGCTCTACTGTGTCAAAACAAGTTCATTACATCGCCACATTGTGAGCTGCTTTACCTTGACTTTGATTGTTGTGTAAAATAGTTGATTCCACGAATAAAACACTACATGTGAAAACAGTTGGTGTATTCTCCTAAATCAACAAAAGTTGCAAAAACTTTGTCAACCTTCTGAGCTGCTTAACCGTTAGTTTGAATTTGTTTCCAATAGTTGGCAACTAGGAAAATTAAATCTGAACCTCTTTCCTAAAATTAAAGAAAATTGGGGATGGACGTTATTGTTTTGTCAATGTCAAAAACAAAGGCTGTTCAATTCCTAGGCAGATATCGGACGGTCTATTAACAGATTTATTCTCCTTGTCGCCTGCAGCTACTATTAATAAAACATAATATGAAATAATGTGTAATGTCAATATCTCCCACTCCTGTTCTTTCTGCTGCTCTTTTTTCCCTCATAACAGGACAGGTAGTCGGTTATATTAATGGATAAGAAGATCAGTTTAATCTAATATGTATGGACAAAGTGACATGGTTTGTGTTTTAAAGAGTGGACGTAAAAAGTGAATACAGATATCAGATGTTATTTTCCTATGAGCGGCAGACAAAGGCTTTGTTTGTGCGCTCCACATCTTCCCCTCTCCATCCCTCTCCCTCGTATCAGCCCAGCAGCAAACAGCAAACGAGTTGTACGCAAATACTAAAACCCATAATGCATTATATTGTTTGGTGTTAACATTTGAATATTTAAATGGTGTGTTTGAGATCTAGATATCCCCATTGCGATTTCCATATGCACACGAACACGAACAGTTAAGTTGCCCACGTGGCAAATTGAAGACTGTTAGCATATTTGAATCTTTTTTTTTTTTTTTTAGAGATAATATTGGTTTGACACGCCATAATTTTTTCTGATTATGTCCTGCCTTCATGCATACTTAGTTACCTACGTTATAAACGACTACTGTACGTAACCTGTGTCACAGCCACGGAGCTGAGTGTGTGAATCACCCACGTACATGTCACTTAACCAAATTGGCAACGCTGATAAGCCGTATTTACATAGCAGTGTTGCTGGGCGTGATTACTATCGGTAAAAACTTCCCCCCACGCTTTAATGGAAAGTTGGGATATAACTTGGTGTGGGTCACAGCTGCCCTCTGGAAAATAGCTCAATTACTGCCGTGGATATAAACACTCGTGTGGCTGAGTCGGAGTGGTAAACAGATGTGGGGTGACGGTGTGTGTGGTGTGTGATCAGTCAAGCAGCTGTTGCTACACCTTCATCCATTCACTTGTTCTGGTGATGGATTCCAGTTTCTCCCCCCGCGGATCAACATGCGGACGCTCTATTTGTTTACGGGGCAGTGGCAATAGGCAGATTAAGCTGCTGAGAATATCATTAACATGTTCCCTGTGTAACGCTAACGCCTGCTGCACTTTCACTGCTGCTGCTGCTGCTGTCAAACACAACAAGCCGTTTGCATCAAGTGGACATTATGGAAGGACTTCCGTCTACACAGGCCGTTAAATGACTTTAATCAAACGTTCAGCAACACTTTCTTTTAATCGCATGCGTATTATGGCCTATAAATACACTAATTGTGTGTTGGAATCTGTTTATAGTGCTATATGTATATGTAGCTACTCATACAGCCCTCATACATATACATAATGCCTTTTTACGCATTCCATTGTAATTATAGATTATACAACACATTTTAAAGCACTTAATACGGACTTATGAGGCCAAGAACTAAAATACTTAATAACTTTAAACATTTTTTAGATGTATTTAATGATTTTTTTTCACTTTTACTTAAAGCAAATAAGGTTACTCTACAGGACTCCTTAAGTCCTTTTTCACAAATGCCACCCAAAATAAAATATACAAAAATTTGAATGCACATTTCTTTGCTATCCTGAGCTGCTTGGCATTAACATACGATGCATAGTTGGTTATATGTTGCCAGTTATTTTTAGATTTCACAAGGTCTGAGTAAAGGGATTCATAAAATCTAACTTCTTATGCCTTACAAGTTTTAATATTTTAACTTCAATTAAGACCTTTCTTTAATTAATTAATGGTAAGCCTTTCAAATGTAATTATTAGGAGACAACAGTAAGCCTGACTTATAACAAGCTTGTAATTTGTTATAACGACCTGTACCTCAGGAATGTCAAAACTTATCTTAAAGCACCCAATAACCACTAAGAATAACTTCTACATTAATGCATTAAAAAAAATGCTAATGTTGACAAATATGGGAAATATAAGACTATAATCCTTTAAGTAACAAAAATAAAGTATTATATGTGACCTTATAAGCCAAAGGCGAGACACCCCAGGTGAATAGGGTAATTTTTTTAACTTAAAGGTATCAGCTAGAAATGTCTCCAGTTAATTACTTACAATAAGGCAATTGTCTTTTGTATTACAAGTTTTCTGAAATAGCATGTTTAAATATGCAAATTAGCCATTATCTCATCAAATATGTGCATATTTTAACACATTTCAGGAATCGAAATCTGAACTTTGGATAAAGCCAGGTTCAAAATTCTTGTTTCATTTTGTAGTCATATTAGTATCTAAGGCTTTTACAGAAGGGATTTTGGATATCTCTTTTTATCACTCCATAAATCAGAAAATACTGTCAACAGCCCTAAAATATCAANCATTCAACTTTGACAATACACATGTTAACTTCATACCAATATGTTCCCTCTTCCTTCTGAATAAAATATGACGTTAATGAAATCAATAGGTTGAAGCTTATGATGGTGTCGGATGTTTTTGTTCTAAGGCTTTAGTGTTGGAGTGTGTGTGTGTTTGTGTGCACGCACCTACCTATCTGGTTATCTTTTGAAAACATTTGTTCACTCATTTGTGGCGCTGCTAAAAGCAGCAGCATGCACACAGCAACTACACTTCCCTTCATGCTGTTTTTGCCTCGGAGAGTAGAGGTAGGATGAAAGCTTCGATTCTCTATTCTCGTCATGACATGTAAGCATTCATGTCTCCATTCGGAGAAGCTCCTCTCTGCCTGTTCAAGGAAACCTGTCCCAAAAGGATGCTCAATTAAAAGAGCGTCTTCACGTGTCACTGAGTTGGGATATACAGTAGGAACTTCAGTGATGTAAAGATAGAGGTTGTTCTGGTTAGTGTAAAAACCTACGTTTCAGCAACCCATGAAAGCATCCTTTTGTTTTTTAGCAGCAAATAAGGGTCTCTTAGCCTTGATTTGAGTTTATCTTAGAAGAACAGTTTCAGGGAGTATGATTATGTTATGTTAAATCAGATGATCCATGTCATGCTCTAATAATGAACACATTGTATTTGGTTTGTTTCAACCTGAACCGCAATGTAAACATGTGGGTCTGAAACTACAAACTGTTTTGTTCTCTTTGTTTACAGATTAAACACATTTTGTGAGGTGTTGGTAGGTGTATTTTTGACCTTCAGGGAGTGCGAGGCAACCTTTGTTCCTGCTTCCCGTCTTTAAGCTAAGCTAAGCTCATAACATCCGACTCAAACTCCTTACTTAGCATGCTGATATGTTCTTCTTCTTTCGTGGAACGCCAGAGGTCCAACTCGGTGTCGTGTAGCCATGCCCGCATCTCTGGTCCTAAGTCGAAGAGGCTGGCTTCCGAGGGTGGTCTATATAAAGGGCAGGTGGTTATTATATGTTATCTAACTCTTGGTAAGAAAGCACACATTTCCCTAAACTTAAAAACGATTCCCCTTAAGGACAACTTAGTATGTATGGCAAAGTGTTTGTGGAGTAACATTGCTGTGAATGTTTGACATGTTATTCTAAAACAGTGGACCAGCTAGGATAATTGATAGTTATAGTACCGAAATATGTAACATTTTGTTTTGGATTTATAAAACCATTTCATGGTTTGATGGCACGTTATGCTGATGTTTACCAACCTGGATGGTAACACATGAACATTTAATTATGCTTTTTAGAGGAAGCAACTTTTTGGTTTACATAAGGGGAAAATATAATACAGTTCATGCGTAGAAAAAACAGACACTGTGCCCCCATATCTGTATCTGTTTGAGGCTCTGTAATTTGGGGTAAAAACAACATAATTAACAAATGGTTAAGCAAGAAAATAAATGGATAGATCTCGCAGAAGGCCGCCCAACTCCATTTTGTGATTACATTTCAGAATGTGAGTTGTTTCTTTATATAAACATCTTAGTGCAGCTCAATATTCCTCTCATCTTCCCTCGGCTCGTGTTTTTCTTAATTCCTCATTGCGTAAACGATGATTTTGTGATCTCTGCTATGCTGATTCTCGTGTACTGGAAAGGACATAAGCAGCTTTATGTGCCTGCTTGTCGTGTTGCTTAGACTGCTGGGGGACGGCTTGCTAAGAGCCAGCAGCGTCATCTCCGCTTTATGTTGTTCAAGGAGCAGACGTCAACCTCGGCTCAGATGTGCCGGCCAGGACGTTAGCGAGAGCTCGTCAGCTCTTATCGCAGTCGTGCCAGTTGTGTTTTTCAGGGTAGAGCAACATGCATCTCTCTCACAGTTTAACGTCACCTACCTTTCTGCTCTCTCTGCATTCAGCTGCACAAAATGTGGCACATTTTCGTTATGTAAAAGACTTCCTCTGGGCCTTTCTGCTGTGCTGTCAAATCTCGTTTTGCTGTAGCACTTAACCTACGTGCTGATCCTCTGCCTATTTGGCACTTTCAGCCGACTCAAGCAAACAAACATAGATTTAAATTCCGTTAGATGCTGATTCCCTATGCAACTGTCCAAATTCAGTGAATACAAACTTGATGCGATCTGCTGTTGTTTCCAATCATCCCTGAGTGCCGGTTGCTGTTATGGAAAGTCTAGAGTCATGGGGCTGGGCTGTGAACAGATTTTCTCTGAAAGACGCTCTGAGACTTTTATACAACATTTTATTTATCTTTCCTCCCAGGTTGAGCATTAAAGAGCAACTTGCAGGTTTTTTATTTCCACATTTATGCTTAAAGCTGGGGTAGGTAAGTTTCAGAAACCGGCTCGAGTGCACTAAAATTTGAAAGTACACAGCCAAAAAGAATCCGCCCCTTCCTTCAGACTTCCTTACAGAGCACCTCCTCCGCGAGAGCAGGCTTGCAGTAACGTTACATATCAGGCAAAGCTAAACACATCTAGGTTAGCAATACTACACAGCCAAAGCAACTCCGATATTGACTCTGGTTTGACTTCTCCTAGTTTCCACTTTCTTTTTGTTCTTAATTTGCTCCGTTACATTTTTTCTTTTGCGACCAGTAGACGATGTTGAACCTAACTCTGCCATGGTGAAAGTGGCCGCCTGTTGCTGGCGAGTCATTGAAGTACTGCTGCAACGCACGCCCAATGACGGCACGCCCAATGAGGGCACGAGATACATTTGTGCGTGCACGAGATGGAAGGCTGACAGACAGGGCGGCAATCCAATCCGTTTAGCCGGTTGTAGTTTTTACAGTATTACGGCTTCCACAGATGAATTTTTTTAATGTATTTTTTGTCAAAGCACCTCAGATATTCATTGCTATCCGGAGGTTAACACTAGAACCGCCAGAGGTCGCTGTATACCTAAAACCGCCAACGGGTAAAATGTACCCGCTATTGATTTGCAAGGTACAATGTTATTTTATTTATCATCAAGAACAGTGAGCGGGTACATTTTACCCGTTGGCGGTTTTAGGTATACAGCGACCTCTGGCNGTATAAAGAGTGTTAATTGTTGTAAAACACCTATAGTCCAGCAGCAAGTCTTCAAAAAAGGCTTTAGTTTTTGAGATACCCCTACCCGAGGTAGAACAAATGACAACAATGATTTTTCTTATCTTTAGGGTCTCCCATTAATGAAATTGATTGTTGTCAAATTTTATTTTGGGGGAAAAAATGTTTTTTGGGTTGTTCTTTAGAACTACCCCAATCCCTGAAAAAGAGCCAAATTAGACCAGGCCGAATGTGGGAAAGGTGACAAAAGAGCCCATAACTTGAGAATGACAACTCTTTTCCTCTTCAGATTTGCTGAGGTATGAACCAGGTGGCTGTCCTACATCACTAAATAGTCTGACAATTATTTAACCATGCAAATACTGAATTATAGTCCTGTAAACTTAGCTTTAGTTTAGACTGAAATGGTACTTTTGGTGATAGGAACATAGGACTCAATCACTTTTCTCTCATTTATCAGAAAAACAGAAATCCCTAAAACATATACCATTTCTGAATTGTTTAGGATGCTATTGAACACTAACCAGTAGTTGTATGGAAATATCTGGTACAGTTCTATTGTAAATTAGATTTCTTTAGACATAGGCCTACCTCTTCTCTGATACAGTCTCATTCCGAATGGGGGATAAGTGGCATAATAGCCTATAAGTTAAGAATGCTCACTCTGATGGTCATCATATTTGGAGAGGGAAATACCAGGTGGTTGAACTACATCACCAAATAGTCAGAATAAGAGTAACCCAATAAAATAAAGTGTATTAGTTCTAAATTGCAAGCCTCTAAAACATAGGTGTAAATAGTACAGTTTTTATTGAAACTGGAACCTTAATTCAAAGTACAGTATACAATTCATTAAATCATTCAGTGAGAGGTCAAGTATATAGATACTAGAATATAATGTTAAATGTCAGGTTCCTCAGAAACGTTAGGGGAAACATTTTGACATTCTGCACAGCAGGTGCAGAGCTCCGTACAGGGAAGGCCAACAGAGAGGCACTGGCACTTTCCACTCTCTCCACACTTTGCATCTTTGCAATACAAGTGAGGAATGTCTCTCACTTCTGTAGGTGCTGGGGGTTTGTAAATAGCACTGGTTGAATGTCCCCATCTCTGACAATCCACCCCTTGCCAACAGGACTCCATGGACAGGAGTTTTGGGGAACAGGAGCACTGGACTACTAGGGTATAAATTGCATTGTAAGTGGCACTCTGTTTAGATAATGTTGCTCGAGTTTAATTGTACTCTTCGTAATGTTGCTTGATCCAAAATGCGAACATGCTCTTGGTTTTCAAAGTGATTTAGTGTTGAATATTCATACAAATCTGTGATACATCAGCCACAAAAGGAATTACAATTGAAACTAAATATCCCTCCCTGTAATCATTTCCAATAGTTTTTGTCAAAAAATCAATAATCCGCCAAAGACCTTAGAACTGATTATTGGTGATGACCAGATAATTAGTAAAGCTTTTTTGATACTCACAGCTATTGTTGTGTGACTAAATACAGCAACACATCACATATAGACAGCTCAGAGATACATCGACTCTGAAAGAGGTCTTAACCCACTTAATCAACCGATTGACATTAATACATGCAGTAAAGATGGAGCAGTTGCTATGTTACCATGGTGACCTAAATCCATCAAAGCAGCCCACATAATCATCTATGTAATGTTAAAATAACAAAATACACATTTACACTGCAACAATAGATAGGCAGCAAACCAATGCCAGCAGCCATCTGATGATTGAAAGACTTATGCTAATGTGTCAACAAACTTAATGCAATGGTACATGTTATTTTACTGGACTTGGGGGGGAAATAAATTATGAAAATGTGGGTAAGACCCCAGGCTACATTGAGGTTTTAATTTCAGACAAATTCAGCAAAAATATAATATTATTCTAACTAAAAATGCCACCCTTGACACTCTTAGCATGTTAGCTATTGCTTTCCCATAAAGCTCAGTAATGAGATATTTCTCTGAACAAACACAAAGAGTCTGGCAGGGTTTGGATCTGGAGCCCCTCTGGCTGGCCCACCACACGGCCCGCCTGGATTTCACTGACAGAACTCGCAGCCAGAAAATAAACACAGTTCACTGTCACTACTCTGAAAGGATCTACAGGAGAAAAGGCAAAGGTAAGTGTCTCTCTGGTGGAGCTGTTTGTATGATGTAGCTGCAACCAGTTATATCAAATCATTTCATAAGCATAAGTTCAATCTTTAAATAAAAAATATATTATTGCAACCTAAATTGTATTACAGTTATATTTGATGTGCGCTGAGAAAATTAAAGGCAGTTTTGACATTCAATTCATTATTAACCACAAATGCCAAACATTTGCTTGCTATAGATTCTTAATTGTGACTATTTGTATTTGCTGCTTTTCTCTGTTTTATATATTTGTAAACTGAATATATTTAAGGTTTGGAATGTTTGTCAGACAAATAAGGACATTTTAAAGACGTCACTTTGAACTCTGGTAACTCGTGATAATGAATAATTGATCATCACTTTCTGCCGACAGTCAGGTAGTGATTTCAGGTTTATTGTTAACCATTATCTTTGAAAGTTAAAATGAGAAACATCAGTGGCAGCAGATCATAAGAACAGCCTAACTATGTCAAATACATACTTATCAGAAAGTCATATCACAGCCGCAGGCTCTGAACCTGAATTAGCCTTCCACGTAATGGCTATAGTATTTCTGGGTGTAAAATCAGAATCTTTGACTTAAGGTCCTTCTTAAATTGCAAGCTAAACCTAAATATCTGGTAAGAAAAGGAATGAAATAAGATACGTTGATAACTGCTAAAGGTTAATGCCTTCAGAAATACAGCAGCAAGTACATTCAAGTATTTTCCACAGATATGAACTGCAGAGTTTATTGTATAACACTGTCAGATTATCACCAAAGGTCATTTGATTACAAACCAACCACTCACTGTCCAAAACAAATGTGTGAAGGTAAGGATGAGAGACTGTGGCTGAGGGTCTATTCAAACACAGTGGGCTGACATTTCCACTGAAAGGCTGAACAAGCATTTGTCCTGAGCGATAAACCTCTGGATGAAAAGGCTCACAATCTACAGTTAAAATCTGCAGCAACAGGAGCCGGCTGTTTTCTGAGATTAGAGCAGAAAACACTGCCGCTGCGGCACATCGGCCTTCTGAAGGTTTACTGCCAATCGGCTATTTGGTGCATCCTGGTAAAAACTGACAAAACATGTTGTTGTTTGTAAAGAGCAGACCACTGCGGGACGTGAGTGGGAGGTATTATAAGACATTCTTTCTGGAAGATTAGACTAGGAGTGGAGAGATGCTGTATTTAGGCTCCACAAAGCTCCAGCATCTACTGCTGGCAGAGATGGAGGTGAAGGACTTAACCGAGAACAAAACAGGACAATGAGGAAAGAATAGTGAAGGATGAGGAACATGTGGAGAAGAACACTGGATTTCTGACTGAAACTGACGGTTATCCAAAAATCCTTCATTATCAGACAGTCATGTGTAAAACAGGAAGAGTACTAGCTTTGTTTTTCGGTCTCCGTGAGACTGTGGGAGTGGGCCAAGGTTCCAGATGGTGTGTACTGCCCACGGCTAACAGATAAATGAGACGACTATGTAAAAGTGCTCATGTAACAAGCACAATATTATCTGGCATTCATTCAATATGGCCGGCTTCAACCACAGAACTAATGACCCCATGGGGGGGAAATGCAGGTCTGTGATCACATTAAGATTCAAATCCTCACAGTTGACCTTTTATAGACACTCAAATCCACATTTATATGTCTATAACACTCGAACAAGGCAAAGGAAGAGGGTGAAAAAGATCTGTGTGAAAGTATTTGACATAAAGACAGTTTGCTGCATTTGCTGACTGGCAGAACACAAAACACATTTTCTGCACCTGCTGGCAGATGTGGTGCAACAGCTCCCACATTATCATAACATACTGAAACTCTCCCATATGGAAGTGACTTGCCAGAAAGTGGGCGATAGAGGAATAAACTGCCTCTGCAAAATACTTGAACAAAAGGAGAGCACACACAGATACAAACCGTGCTGTGCTCTGCTTGGCTGATAAAGCTGGACACGGGGAGGAGAGCTGGCCAAACTCTATCTCTTGAATACATCAGGGGGAGAGCACACACACTCATTTCACAGGAGGAGACTCTGGCAGACTTTATCTCTGTAGAGTACAAAGAAACAAGTTGGACAAATCAACTCTGCACTATCCTCCAAAAGTAACATTCACAAACACCCCAAAAGTGTTTCTGCCTGTTTTCCTAAGAGAGGCTGGGTGAGTCTGGAAAACATGATGCATTGCATTAGTGCTGCACGATTTGGAAGAAATAACTAATAAAGATGATTTTGACTGATATTGCCATTGCGATATCACAGTATTGATCCTTTCTGTGTACTGTACTGAAAGCTAAACTCATCAAAGATACAATTCTATTTTTCTGACCAGCTATTTATTAGTGGATGGACGCTGAACTTACAAACAGCTTGGTTGAGTTGGCTAAACACACATCATTAGATTAGTCTGGTATTAAGTCTCGTAGATAGAATTTTAAGATGACGTCTTCAAATGCAACAGTCCAAAACTAAAGTATTTTCATATGCTTCAAAACATGTAAAGTGTGTATAATATTCATATTTGAAACGCTGCAACCTGGGAATGTCAATGAATCAAAAAAGCAGCCGACACATATTCTGCTGGTCAACTAATGGATGTATTTGTTTAGATAACATCATTATGGGAATAAATCATTTAGTTGTGTTTATTACTCAATAACATATATCCGATAATGTTACAAATAAATCAAATAAAGGTAGCCCTTGAGTTAAAGAGCAACTTCCAGGTGAGAGAGCAGCGAAGGGGGGAGGGAGATGTAATACGGTTTCCTGAAAAACTTTACCTAATGCAACTCCACACTACCTTCGGAGCTGTACCGGAGGGGAGAGAGAGAGCAGGGAAGGGGCAGCTATCTTGGTGAGTGATCGGCGTTAGCTACAGAATGTTAGCTAACGTCACATCACAACATTGTAAAGTTAGCTATCATATATCAGGCTATAACTAAAGTAGCATTGATAATATAAACACAATACTGCACCATGATTACAAATGGTGAAATACAATGTAAAACTACCGAAAAATACCAGCTCACTAAAACACAACCGCTCAACTCAACGCAACTACTAACTATAGCCGCGGTCAGAGAGCGGAGATGTTTACCCTTTGTGATGTAATATGACGCGTTTGACGTATGACCTTAAAAAAAAGCCATTTTTAAGAGCAGAGCTCAAAATTGCTCCTTTCCCTCTGAATTCCTGCCCTTATGTCTCGTAAAACATATCAAATCCTGCATTCACTTTTTTAATTGTAATTTTCAAGCAAGTTTAAGCATAAATGTAGAAAATAGCAATGAATATCTGAAGTGCTTTGACAAAAAATCCATACAAAAATGTCATCTGTGGAACCCGTAATACTGTAAAAACTACAACCAATCCGTTTAGCCGGCCTCATTGGGCGTGCCGTCATTGGGCGTGCATTGCAGCAGTACTTCAACGACTCGCCAGCAACAGTCGGCCACTTTCACCATGGCAGAGTTAGGTTCAACATCGTCTACTGGTCGCAAAAGAAAAAATGTAACGGAGCAAATTAAGAACAAAAAGAAAGTGGAAACTAGGAGAAGTCAAACCAGAGTCAATATCGGAGTTGCTTTGGCTGTGTAGTATTGCTAACCTAGATGTGTTTAGCTTTGCCTGATATGTAACGTTACTGCAGCCTGCTCTCGCGGAGGAGGTGCTCTGTAAGGAAGTCTGAAGGAAGGGGCGGATTCTTTTTGGCTGTGTACTTTCAAATTTTAGTGCA
>NW_011370295.1:319659-329129 GCF_000735185.1 Notothenia coriiceps
GGGGGGGGAAGTGTCATCCATCACAGCCTGCTACTACATTCAGCATGAGGTAAATGACACTCACATCACTATTCTCTGTAAGTTAGTTTGATTTGAACTGGCTTCGATTAAGTTAGTTACATAATATCAGCCATTTATAATAAGATAAAACACTATTCCAAGGAAACAATGCAAAAGACAAGCAATCAGGCAGGTTCAAAACATACTCAGGTTGAAGGTTAACAGAAACACTTTAATCAAACATGTTGTAAACATCCTGGTCCAACCTTGACCTTCTGTAGTTGAACCCAGATTGTGTGTTCAATAAAGGATTAGTACCTAGATTTCAAATGCTAATTAAGAAGTATGCACTGATCCAACTTTTCCCTACATATAACAATGTTTAACTATTTAAATTAATTAGGGCTGTGTACTGCCAATAATCTGGGGAAACATATATTTGTCAGTGTTGATGCATCTCTAAATGTTGGTCCCAGATTTTCTGCATTTACCTTTTTTATAATGGCCAAAAGAACAAAAACAGGACAAGAAGTATTACACTAGTTATCTGTTAGTAGTTGTAGTTATTAAATGTGCTCAAATACCTTAACAATGGAAGTGAAACTGTAGAATACCTTCATGTAGTGAAAGCAATAACTTATGACACCTTATGCAAGGATGAGTTATGGTTGTTACAAGTCATATTTTATTCCATGTGCTTTACAAGGATATAAATAATGGCCAAAATTACAAAAATCAGTGTGCTGGAAGCCCAAGCATATGTACATAAGTTGGTCAGCAGTGATGTAACCAAATAACCCATTTGCGCTCAAAATACACTTTACCTCCTCTTCTTATATTCTAGTTCCCAACCTTTATTGTGGTACCTTGTTTCCAGTGCCATGTACTGCCCATTCTTTATTCATTTCTCTTTTACATTACATGTATGAACAATGAGTTGGCAAAATATCTATGTACATCTTATAATTGGATAATGTCTCATCCAAATAAAACAGTAATACTGCGTTTAAAATAGTACATCTGCTAGATAAGTAGAGCCCCATGAGAAATGAGGGTTGACCTGACAAGTTAGCTAGCCACCTGCAACATTCACTCTCTGTGTACAATATGATCATATAGTTTCAGATTTTTAAAGGATGGCCATCATTCTCAAGCCCAATGTTTCATCTCATCATATCATAGAAAAATAATGTAACATTAAGACAACAGTAGACAAGAATTGCACAAGAATAATCATAATCATCATGGTAATATAATACTCTCATATTAAACATTAAAATGTCGGGCAATACAAATAGAATACTTTTTTTTTTTTTTAAACGCTAGATGCTGTTTTGTTCACATAGGTTAAATATCCGTTATAGGACAAACCTGTTGCATCTCTAGCGTGTTGCAGCTAGTCCAATCACATTTACACAATTGTGCATATATCTCTGTATTATTTTCTGACTTTAAAGAAAATAAAAAGACCAAAAGAGCCAGCCAGACGTCCTCAAACCCATGCCCATTCTTACACTGACACATGCCCAGTGGTGCCTTTAACGAGTCCATTGTCTGTTAGCAACAGTTGCCCTGTAAACATACTTAGTTTCCATGGAGACGCTGTGACCGCCAAAAAGTTCACAGGTCACGCCTCAAAGGCGAGCGCATTAAACATCCCGCTGAAGAAAGTTGAGGCGGCTTTCAAATAAGTGTACATTCAGAGCAGACCGTCGTCTGTTAGTGTGTAAATGTCTGTCTTATGTTTACTGTGTCAAGCATCATGTGGAGGAATGTTGTAGTCAACCTTAAACACTGTGGAGTAGCATCCATGTTTGTAGTCCTTTGTAGTCCATTTTGCATTGTATGTGTGACAAGGTCCGTGTTTAGGGCTGGCTACATTCTTTGCATTCCACAGTAATAGACATGAGCGTCCGGCATTGCCCTGCAAATGAGATGACATCACTTATCGAGAAAGCTCTCACACCCCGCCTCTCCACCGGCCCCCCTGCTCAGCAAATCCAAAATGGCCACCATGCGTCTCACAAGCCTCATGCTAAACCTTTTACATACAAGATCCCCTCCCCCCACATAAAATATAGTTAAAATAATTCTGAACAAACACACACACATGTGCTATAAAAGCAAAAAGAGAAGTCTAAAGTTGGTTGTTAGTATTTTCAAAAATAATCTGATATAAAGAATCAAAAAGTTGTAATACATTCTAGTAGCCTGCTGGATGAACCAGTTTGAGTCAAAGCTAGACTGTGCTACATCACCTCTCCTCTTTGATTAAACAATGTTTAAAAGTGTCAACCCTCCTCATGTCAGCTACAACACTGTCACAGCTCTTAGCAGTATTCTGGTAACAAATCTCATTCAAGTTGTCAGGGGCAGTTGGACAAAGGGGCTGAAATGCAGAGAAAAGCGAGGGATGGAGGCAGTCAAAAGAGAAAAAAGTGGAGAGACGAAGCCAAACGGTTGCACCCATCAACAGGAAGTAAGAAAAACAAGAAGCTGAAAGCAGAACAACCCACTGGTTGGACGCTGACTGATTCACAAACAAGAAGTGGAAAAACTGAACTGACCATTCACCCTACAGGTGGAGACAGAGAAGTGCACCACAGCCCTGGGTTCAAGGGTCATGCGCCAGCCCTGCAGGCAGGAGGAAGAGGCTGGGGCCACAGAGGGGGAGAGCAGAAACAAAAGAAAGAAGAAGAGACAGCGCAGCGCCAAACGTCATCATGCAGTGGACAGGCTTGGCTAACGGGGGCGGGGCAGGATGTTTCGTTTTTAAATGTTTCAGCCGGTGAGGTGACGCGGCGGCGTGCGTCGCTCGTGCCCAACTCCGGGGCGGGGCCCCAGTACAGGGCAACCTCTGAAAGGCACACACACACAGGAGTGGACAAGGCGGGTGTATGTTAGAAAATAGTGGTCTCGTACTTGGTGTTGACTCCTCTCTTGGCCTCCTGACCCGGCTCCACAATCCACGGCACGTTGGCGTGGCCCTTCTGGTCCATGGACGGCTGCTCCATCTGATGCACACAGAGAAGGAAAAGGAGAGAAGTTGGAAAAAGTGCCATAGTATTTGCAACAACCTGCATATTCTAAATACTCCACATTACTGTTTGGATACGGACACATTTTCAATGCAAACAGCTGTTACTGTTTCAGATTTTGCACACTGAAGAGACCATATAATGAGACAATTTAATGCTAATTGTCACCGAATTCAGATTGGGAACGACAGAAGGGATGAAATGGAGGATGTGCTGCTTACAAAGTTATGTAATGGAGGAAAAACACTGAAATGTGAGAGGGAGCTGAGATACAGATTACAAATGAGAAAGCAGAACAAAGATCATAGACAGAAAGCTCACAGTCTCAAAAGAGAAATTCTTAATAATAATAATTGAATTACCATGTGCTTTACGTACATCCTAGCAGTTGCCTGCCGCTGCCACAGTGAAGCTATTGTGGCTTCAGCGCTAGGAAACCAACCAAACAATGTACATTGCTTTCAAAAATAACCCTCAGCAACCAATCAAGCGTCCAGGCTAGGTTTTGTTACTGAGGGTGTTTTTCCTCCAAACTTTTTGTACGTCTTCAGCTGATTTGGGGAGAGGGCAGACTCGTATGTGAGAGCTGCACTTTTGATAGAGGAAGACTAAATGTGTCTTTAAGCAATATATTTAATGTATATAACGTTGATATGTTATAAATGAGCATTAAAGATCTACTTCTGGAGCAAACAGGGTTAATCTCAGAGTTCTGCATAGCACTAACAGAGCCATGTGTCTCTTATCTTGTCTCAACACACTGCTACGGATACAAAACGGGCACTAACTATAGTATTGATCGAGTTGCTATTCTCTCCCTCACTCACAGAGACTCGGACAACCACAGAAAGACCCCATCTGGTTATTGGGGTTACAGGATTAAGGAACAAACACACCTTTGATCTCACTGCAACTCAACACCACCGCGCTTAGTGTAGAATCGTTCATAGCATCGCCAGGATTAGTCTCAAATTCATCAACCGCCCTGGGTTTTCTGCTGAGGGTTGGAATGTAAGTACTGGTAGGAATGCAGCAGGGAAATCACACTTTGGGATTTGACTCTGCAAACCTTCAAAGGACATCAACTTCAATTATCAAGCTGATGCAAAAACAAGCCATATTTTAATTGGAGTCTACTGCACTTAGCTCCTTTGACTCATTTCTTAACACACTGTACGCTCTGGTACTGCAGTCTTCTTCAAATGACCCTTTAAAAAGGAAACTGCCTTGTGTGCAAGGAGATGTGGATGAGCAAGCAACATCAGCAGATCACTAGGAAAAACACTCATATTAAAACAGCTCATTCCCAGCCCATTTAATGGAGTCTGTTAATAAATATCGTTTTAAACACTTATTTAAACATTGACCATCTTTAGGAAGGCAGTGTTTTCCCATGAAGGGGTTGACTTGGTGCTTGGGGAATATAGAAACTGACTGAGGCCCTATTCGAGTTCTGCTGCTGATAAAGAGGGGGAGGTAGTAAATAAATAATGCGACGGACAACACGCAATGCAAACAGACCACACAAGGATGCCGAGTGAGTCGACTCAAAGCGATAGAAGAAAATGGAAGCACTTACAGAAGGCGCTTTCTCCTTGACTTAAAAAAAAAATCATGTGGGAATAAAGAATAAGAGAAGGAAAAGCGTGGAGGACCTGTGACTGAGCTTTGTGAGGAAGATGGAAGAGTCGAGGGGGAGGAAGAGGAGGGTGGAGAGGAGGCCGGTGAGGGGTGTAAATGTGACCCAGTGACCAGCGGCTGACGGGGGACATGATGACCTACAGGGGCAGAGGTCATATACAAGTCAAAGTGGGCCTGCTCAGCAACACCAACACCGAAAAACAACAAAGCAGCACGGCAAAGGCACAGGGCATCTGCATGGCAACAACACTCCAAAACCATGGCAACAACATGGCAGCAAAGTCATCGTCCTGGCAACAGCGTGGGACAGGAGCATTACTGCAATACAGTAAAACTAAAGCAGGAGCAGACTAGGCCACACTAAAAAAGCAACTCCTGCAGGACAAAAACACTCCCAGCAAGACGAATAAAACATCACTCGGCAAAAACATATACACAAGCCAGGCGCATATTCAAAAAGTTTTTCTCCAAAGTCATGAACAATTCTGCAGATGAGGCGAGATAGCTTGTGGTTGGATTTCATTTTCAGGAAGTGTAATGTATGATTCCAAGACCACTAACAAAATGAACTGTCTGCATGGAAACAAGCTATTTTCACTTCACTGGGATACTTAATATTTCAAATCTCACTCATACAGGGTTAGGGTTGTGTATTTCAGTCTCGTTTTGAAGCTACACTCCGATTACAGTAACATGCCAATGCTGATCACAGACAATAGTGACATCAGACGCGGTCACACTCATGAGGGCAAGTTAAGTGGATGTTGTGGGAGATCTACAACCGGATACGCTCAGACAACTAACAACGACAAATGAAAAGGGAGGGTGTGGAGAAACAGATACTTGTGGGCAGAAAAACATAGACACGGTATTTTATAGCACACTGGGGGGGACGGGGGGGGGGGAGGGGGGCAGGATGGAGATTATAGCTCGCAGGTGGCAGGAATATTAAGTGAATCCTGCAGCATCTCTGCTGCACACCACAAGCCATTAACTACACACCACATACAGAGAAAGAAAATGAAATTAATGGTTAATGTAACGGTTGCCGACTCAGCAGGTTGTGTGCATACATGCCATTGTTTATCATCTCTGTAAGCACAAGACCACACACAAGCTCTGCAACAAATCACAGGAGGACCGCAAACACACACATGTCTTTTTTTAATCTTTTCTCCTCCTCTTGTCTTTCCTCAGCGTCTCACTCTAACTTTAGAAAGTGAGACCAAGCCTCCGAAGCTCCATCACCATCTCTTCCATGACTCACAGTATGTAAGTACTTACGTTTGGTCTGCAGCACACTGATATAGCAGTCACCGTAACTCTATACGGGCGCTTTAGACACACATGTGCTGCTGTGCCAGCTGATGCGTGTCTGCTGCTGTGGAAGTGTGTTAGCGGGCTATTTTAATGCTGTGTCGGGGTTAATGGGAGGTTGACAGGTTTTCAGATAGACTTTGTGACGCTGCGGTTGGTGGAGGCATGAAGAAAGGCCAAACACGTTTGCACACACAGAGGAATGATGATGAGGAACACAAGTATCATAAAGCTAGGGCGGAGATTAAATCACCGTTAAAGGAACCCTGTGCATTTTTGTACCACTCAAACCGTGAGATAGCTAGGTTCTTGTACATGGGTCCTCTTTTTGTTGTTAAATAAAGAAATACCAAACAGTTTTTTTCTAAAAACAAGGAAGTTAATGCCAAAATATAGATTAATGACCTCAGCCCACAGTCACCTTTTTTAAATCAAACTGAACTGGGAAATGTGTATTGCAGCTTTGCAGGACTGCCAATGAGATAACATAAAACACACTATCAGAGACCCCAGCTTTTTTTATGAGATTCTGATGGACTGAAATGTCAATATTTAATCCTCCATGCAAGGCTGCAGTATGCGGGAGTCTTCCACATGAGGATCCTTTATCTTCACACACACACACACACACACACACACACACACACACACACACACACACACACACACACACACACACACACACACACACACACACACACACACACACACACACACACACACACACACACAGCGAGGCGAGCCAAGCAAGCCTCCCCAGAGCTCTATGAAAACTGGCCTCATCAATCAGCGCCGTGTGGAAGAGACTGCAGGGACGAGGAGACCGAGCGGACGCTTAACAGATCAAATATCCACCTAAACCTCTGCCACAGTGTCTGCTGGGCAGACACTCACAAACAAAACACAAGCAGTCCAGGATAATCCAACCAAACACACGGCGGTGAGCGGGGATGAGAGACATGAACCAATCAGAGTACAGGGGGAGAGTTATGGACAGATTGCAGTGTAAAGGGACAGAGTTGATGGGATGATGGTTAGATTTGATTGAAGGCAGGGTTAAGGTGTTATTAGAAGTGGAAATCCATCCTATAACACAATTCTTCTTTCATAAACAATCAAGTAGATCTTAAAGTTAATTATATAACAGCTTTAAGATATAGAGGATCCAGTTCATAGAAATGTTACCAAGTTCTCTGCTGGGAACTTAAAAAAAGGCACAACATCTAGTTTCAAATCTCAACCACTACAATGTTGCAGGTGTTTAGGATGGATTCTCCCTTCACACAGTGCGGCTGTGCGACGGCGGTGCTTACAGATTTGCGGATGTTGATTCGAGGTTTGGGGACAGGTTTACTGGGCTTGGTATCGAAGCTCTCGGGCAGCGTGGAGGAGCCGTGGCCGCTCTTCCTCGCCTGCAGGGCCAGCTGGTAGGCCACCTCGAAGGCCTGGCCCAGGGTCAGGATGATCTCATACGCCAAGTTCTGACCAGACGATAAAGACAAAAGCACAGTGTGAGAACGCAGTGTGATGTGCAGGCACCGTGCATGTGATTCTTGACAGTGTCAGTACTAACCACATCAAAAGCAGTGAAGACGTGGCAGTAGTGGTGACTGGACTTGAGGTCTTTGGTGATGTAGGCAAATGTAGACAGGTCCTCTGGATCCTGAGCCGCACACGAGATGTTACGGATCTCATGTTCTGCGATGATGTTCTGCAGGAAAGGAAGGAGGGGCCGGGAAAGGTTTTTATTATCTCCTGTGAGCCACTTCATGGAAAAACAGATCCCATTTCACACATCCCAAAACCAAAATAACTGTAGCTACATGTTGGTTTGACTGTTTTCTGGAGACGTTGAGTTTGAATTTGCCCTCTGGTAATGTCACACTGCTGTCTTTGTGCTGCGTTAATTCTCAGTGCTGTAAATCAAACAACATCAAAGCAAGAAAAACACAAGTTCTTTGTCATACCTGATCGTATTATATTTACCTTTAAAAAGACCAGCCTATTGGTTGTTTACGTTTGTTTACACAGGGACAGCAGATCAGATAAGGAGAATGAATATGGAAGATTTACTTCTAACAAAATGACCCAGAGAGGTGATTCCAGGTAATGCCACTGTTCCTTTTGTATTATAACCAACCTACTCTAGTCTGTGCTCTGTTGCCTGAGTACTAGGAGTAAAATGTACTGATTATATGCAAATTGGACTCATTTTCTGCTGGGTCTGTGATTTTGGAAAGCTGAGGCTTAAATAAATACAAGCTCCTTATAATATCTTAAATCTGTTCCTCACTGTGCCGTTATTACCCACCTGGGGGGGGGGTTAGACTTGTGCAGGGAATCACTAAATGATAGGAATAATTGACTCCTTAAGAGTGAAATGATTAGCCAGGTCTAAATGCCGTAAACTGCTTTCACATAATACTAAAACTAAGAGAACAACCCACACTCATTACACACTCACATATTAGAAACTGTTTTAGTGTTTAAAGTTAGACATGCTGACCAATGTTGGTAATCACATGACTGTTCAGAAAGACTTGTTACTCTTATTTTGTATGTACTTTGCTGTGTTGTTATTCAATAAGGCTGATTGTAAATCATCATCCCGATGGTATTTCACTTCCACAGGCTTACGAGGGGCACAAAAACACTTTAATGAAATTTGTTAATTTGAACACATTGCTTTTTGGTTAAAGTAAACAGTATGGAAATGTAGTTTTTTACTGAGAAACCGGTTTACTAACTTTCATTTCTCTTTTGACAGGAACTAGCGCTGATGCTGAAAAACGATCAAATGTAACTATGGATAGAAAAAAGAGGTGATGATGAACAGTGGAATTACTTACCTTGAGAGTTGATCTAGCAAAGTCCATTGTAATTTATAAAGTGCCATATCACCCCTGTTTCTAATAATTTCATAAAGGATTTAAGAAGTGAGTAGGTTCTGATTGATTTCCTGCTCGTCCATTCCAAACTGATTATTGCCTGTTGTGTTTTGCCCTCTTTTACAGCTTATAGATGTTTTACACCATATATGTCAGTCAGGCTGCAGCAGAACAGACCTCAGGCCTGCAGTGCTTTCTGACACCTCTGAATGTCAGTCATGCTCGTGCCGGAAAGCCTGACCTTTCACGTGTTATTTACAGGAGGCGGCGCAGGAAGGAAGTGTTACCTTATTTGTGGCGTCGATGAACTTCACTCCTTTGTAGGACACGGAGAGAACGATGGTCGGCACCTTCTTCATCTGCTCTGTGGACTTCTTTGAGTTCATAAGAAGCAAAGAAGACAAAAAACATCAGAGATGACATTTGAAGCTTTCAATAGACAAAAGATTGCACAGGCATCAGTTGGAGTATTACACTTTTAAAGGTCCCATTGCCATTTCTACTGATCATAATTCCATTGTTGAGGTCTACTAGAATAGATTTATATTGTTCAATGTTCCAAACTCATACAGCATCTCTGTATAGT
>NW_011370295.1:329187-340017 GCF_000735185.1 Notothenia coriiceps
CCCCCCCTATGAGCCCAGTGTGCTCTGATTGGTCAGCTCGCCCACTCTGTTCTGATGAGTCCACCACCGTTACAGCGGAGCATCAGTGTTTATGTGTTACAATGGCGTTTGTTAGCAACCAGAAAATGACACCAGTAATGACAAACAGATGAGAATGCTGCGTGGGGTCTGGGTGCCGTGTTGCAGGGCTCGCTGCTGCGGGCAGTGTGAACTGGATTACTGGGGTCGTTTCCTGGTTGCTGCGTGGGGTCTGCGGGACACGGCGAAGCTCAGCCTGGACTCAGCCTGATCACACACACACACACACACACACTCGTAGCCTGGCTGTGGGTTTGTGTGTGCTCAGGCTGAGTTTGGGCTGGGTTTCGCCGTGTCTCGCTGTGTCAGGCTGAGTTCAGATCAGTGTGTGTGTGTGTGTGTGTGTGTGTGTGTGTGTGTGTGTGTGTGTGTGTGAGGGTGAGGAAGTCACGGATTGGTCCAAATCAAATCAATGGACCAATCCGCGTAGCCGTTACTTCACTTAGACCCTTACGTCACCACGACCCAGGGAGAAAACAATGGAAAAAGAGAAATCTCCAACGAGGCGTTTTGGGGAAGGAGGTATTTTCTGTGTTAGAGTTTTACTCGCTACAGGGTGTACTTTGAGGGTTTGTGACCCTGCAGACCGTTTACATGCAGAACAAGCTTCATAACACACAAGGGGACGGGTAATAACCAGAAAAGCATGACATGGGACCTTTAACCATATTGGAAATGTGTAATTAGTTCCAAATTAATGAGTTAAGTTTGATCTCCTTTTAATTTAATAACCTTTCAGATTCAATGTGATCTATGTTTTTAATAGATGAGCTAATGAAACAGTGCATTGATGATTTCTCATTTATTTTCAGAGTCCATTCAAATAATCTCCAGAGGTTGTCAGACACTCCAAATTACATTTCTAAACAACATCGACATTAGCGCTGCAAATACAATAAGTCTATTAGCTTTTCAGACACATTGGACTCCTACTGTATATCCCTCCTCGTCCTTTTTAATTACATATTGGCTCTTCAACGTGTCTCATTAGCCATATTTCAGTTCATGATGCAGTGAGGTGCTGCGGGGAATGGTGTGATTTACAGAAACGTCTGTGTCACCCTGCAAGCTGTCATTCTACCTGCCAACAGATTTCATACATTCAAAGACATCAACGTGCGATGAGACTCTTCAGAATCACTTGTTATCTCCTCAGTATCCATGTGACTGTCACACTCCGTCCCTGATTTCTCCTCTTTGTCAAATCTACTGCTCTCCTTTCTTTATCTGCTTCTTTCCATTGTTGCGCTCCTTCCTTCCTTCCTTCCTTCCTTGGCTCGGCCTCGTCAGGATCAATGCTGAGCGCTGGCAGAAACCCAGCGAGAGTTTTAAACATCCACATCTACCTTCACAGCTAAAAGATGCAGGTACAGATGAAAGGAGGAACGCTGGGATCCAGAGAGCAAGTAAAGAAGAGGTTTTTGCACGGAGGAAAATAACGGAGTGATATGATGTGCATCTCACTGCTCTTAATTACTGCCTGGGCTTCAGCAGATGTGTGTCACTGGGGATGGAGAGGAGTAGAAGAAAAGAAGATTCCCTCCAATGTGGCAACATAAATATAGAGACAAAAGGAAGGAGGGGAGAGGAACAGAAAGCTTTGCTCATGAATGTTAAAATCATTCTTCACACTGCAGCAGCGAGAGAGAGAGAGAGAGGGAGACGGTGTTACAGTTAGACACGGGAAGAGTGAGGAAGCAGGAAGAAAAGATGTGATGAGGAGGAGACAGACGTTCAGGAGAGGATGAAGAGGGGCAGCAGAATGAGAAGGAGATAAGGTGAGGGGCAAGGATATTCAAAAGAAATCCCTCAATACACCTAATCCACTTTCATGATAGGTACGTTTATTCTAGTGTGAGGGCACTCCTTATTTGAGCCTGTCCCAGATTTAAGAACAAGTGTTTGTTTATAATACGGCCACATGCATTTAGGTTTAATGTAGTACAACTTGTGTTTTAGTTTTGGCATATCATTCAGACACCTTTTAAGCTATGTGGCTGTGTTTCCAGATCTCAGTAGTAGTAGGATCTTCCCTAGCAACAGTAGGAGCAGTGTGTGTCAGGCCGTGTCTTACCCTCATCTTGGCACAAGCGTCCTGTGTGGACTCCGTCCCTCTCAGCTCCTTCACCAGCATGGAGCCCAGGTACTGTGGACACACACCAACCCACACAGGGAATATAGACTGTTACGATCTTGGGGTCTCAATACCTTCAAAACAACCTTGTTACACAATAAAGGCATTTTTTAAGAGGTCAAACTGATTGTCTGTACTTTTGTATTTATTGTTTTAATTGAATAAATGTACACATCTTTCCTATAAATGTAAATTGATTTCGTTTATAGTACTTCTCTTTGCCAAATAAACTGTTATTTGTTATGTGTTGAGTCATTTATTAGTTCCATGTTTACATTTAGTTGATGTAAGTGCAGTGAGAGGCTCCTGAGGGACAGAGTCTGGCTCCACACTGCAGTCAGACATGCTGAACACGTAGCATCTGATTTAATAAAGAGGCAGCTAATGGTGGCGGTGTTTTACAGGACAATGTTTATGGCGACATTAGAGCACTTAATGTGCGAGACATCCACCACCTCAGTGCCCTTCACACTTAAGCAAGAGACCTTATTCCTGAGAGTGTGATCCTAACAAGGCTTTTAGTGGATTACAAGAGGAATATTTACAGCTCCATCTGTGACCCTGCAGGAAATCACTCCAAAATCAAGGAACAAAATGTATATCTACCTCAGGGGATTGATCTGTCATGTGATAAGGAATACATTCTTAAACAACCAATCTTATACACAGCTGGTTCTTCTTGGTTTACTTCTACAACTGTGAATGTGTCATAAACAAAGCTACAACCTATTCTTTTGAGATTTTCATTTCACATGTTTGTGTACTGTAAATTCAATGTTGCTCTAACATGCGCTGCTCATGACGTGGTCATTCAGTTTGAATGTCTGCAGGGTCTTACTGGAAACTGATTTGTAGTAACTTCAGATAATGCTTTCAGGTTGTGGTTGTGAAGCGAACATAACAAAGTTATCATGCCATCTGAGGAGGTGCTGGGAGGGGGGGCTGGGTTTTGATTATTTAGAGCCTGGGATTAAATGTGAACAGTGCTGATGCTTTATTCTGTTCTTCTGGGTTTAACCATCTCTTTCTCTATACACTAAAACAGAAATACACTCCCTATTCTCTCTTTCCCTCTCATTATTGTCTTATACATGTATTGTATTCTTTTTTACTCTATCTCCCTCCATCTTGCCAATATTCCCAGTGAGCGCTCCTCCTCCCCCTCTGGTGTGTCTCCCGCTCATTCATCTCACTTTCTGGGGCCTGTTGCCGGGGACAGCCAGTGTTAAAAATCTTGTCATAAATAGCCTCATGAAAGCCCCTCTATATTTTCCCCTGGTGGCCCACCCGTCATGCCTTCTCCATCACCCGTCCAAAACACTCAATGGGATCACGCTGTTGTATCAATCTTCTGAGGTGAGACAAATAAAGGAGTATTCAGCATACTATGACTTTTTTTTCTGATATTCCTGACATACTAAACTGTGACTTTTTTTTCCGACATACTGTATTATGACTTACTATACTATGACTTTTCTTCGGCATACTATACTATTACTTTTTTTCTGATATTCCTGACATACTAAACTGTGACTTTTTTTTCCGACATACTGTATTATGACTTACTATACTATTACTTTTTTTCTGTTATTTCTGACATACTATTACTTTCTTTTCGACATACTATAATGTGTCGTTTTCTTTCCGATTTCTTTCTATCCATCTTTTTTTCTTCTTCTTCTGCTCTCTCTTACTTAATCGTCTGGCTCACATCTCCCTGCCTTCTCCACAGTGCCTCCGAACAAATCAGATTGAGTGTCTGAGATTACATTCCCTCTGGATGTTTCGCAGAGCCAATGGCTCCCAAAATTGCATTTCTGCACTGCTCCAAGTAAGTAATCATCTCAGTCTGGGTGGTGAGCATATAACTAATCAGAGACGCAAGGCTGTTACTTGGTGACGTGGATATATAACAACCTTATGTAACTGGCAAAGGTCTACATTTACCAAAGTGCTGAGAATAACTAAGTGCCGTATTGACTGAAAGGTGAAGTTGAGGGTCATTGGTCACTATTATCATTATATAACTTCAGAGGTGAACTGATATACAGTAGGTCTATCACAACAAAATGTCAACTATTAGGATGATGATTACCTTTATTATATTACAAAAACGCCTAAAATTGTCTATGTGGTAAACCGTACTCTTTTATATTTTGGCTTGTTTGTGATTTGAATAAATCAACTTGTATTTGGGAAGATTGTCTGTATTTTTAAAGACCAATCAATCACTTAATCCAGAAATTATCTGTAAATAAATAGGAACTGAAAATGCAGTGCATCTACTGAACTGTGAATATTCAAACTGGAGTGAATGGAAGTGAAGGACTCACGTAGGCTTCGTAGTCGCAGGACTGGAAGATGAGCTTCTCGGGGTGATGCTGCCAGTACTGCACCGGGGTGGACGAGGTGGCCTCGTTAGGAGGGCGCAACGTGATTGGCTCGCACCATTCGCCTGCCTGCAAGGAGAACCAACAGCATGTCAGCACACACACAGGATCACAGAAGATTACTGGGTCCACTGTTGACATCACTTTCTGGCCCGGTGAACGTGTTTAATGTAACAGCTTTCCTGACAAACAGGAACATGCTTCAGAGAACATCCAAGAGGAAATTCAAGTTGGAAGAATTATGCTCGACTTGTTTTCATGCTTTAACTCAGTTTAAGACTCTTTGCTCCTGCTCAGCGCTTTTTCTCCCACTGAGAGCTCACCTTTTAACCAGAGGAAATACCTTAATCCTATCTGCATACTTCTCAAATGTCAGTGGATAACAGCGAGGTGTTAAGGGCTTTCATTCCTTAGTAAATGAATCCAGATGAGGAGGTATGCACATATCCTGTGCCAGAGCGTGTTTATGTGTCTCTCTTTATCTGCTTGCTTTTGTGTGTAATCCCCGTCAGAAAGATGGTGAGGTGACATCGTGTAATCAGATGTGGAGATGTTGGATAAACAGCTCAAGGATACAGCTTATGAAACTGGCATTGACCAAATCTGTACTAAACCTCACCAGTGTTAACATACATCATGATTTTCTCACACAGGGAAGGCTCACAGACTCAGCTGGAAATCTCCAGTTCCTCTAATTGTTTAACGTGCTACCTTAGGGACCATGGTAAGGGAGAGAGGGAAGATCCAGAGGGCAATCCTAGACATGTCAGGGGTATATTTCTTATTTTCTATAACAGTTATCTTTCTATTCAAACATACTCATCTGTGGCTCCTCAGAGTGTTGTTACGAGAAAGGGGGATACACTTGAGGGATTCAGCGGAGTAAACATTAGTGTGTGTTATCCTGCATTGATATGCTCTATAATTCCCGCGGAGACATTAAAAGACCCCAATCATACTGAATCAAAACACAGCTGCTGCCTTGTGTGAGTGTGTGTGTGTGTGTGTGTGTGTGTGTTTGTGTGTGTGTGTGTGTGTGTGTGTGTGTGTGTGTGTGTGTGTGTGTGTGTGTGTGTGTGTGTGTGTGTGCGTGTGTGTGTGTGTGTCACAGTAATTGTCGCTGATTGGTTATATCTTCGCATTTGAATGATAATAAAATTGGCTGCAAAATTGAGACGGTTATTCTGAAATCTATCAAATCTACTGGAGATAATTATTTATTTCATAAAACAGTAGATTATGTCTGATTGCGTTTTTAAGTGTGCCAAAAGATCTGCTGCTCTTTGGCCCCTGTATTATGCTTTGCATATTTGATCATTTTATAGCGTTAAGTAAGTTTCAGGCATAATTTTCATGTTTCCTTCATTTCAAATGAGCTCTGAGCTGCTGGTGTCAGATGGTCCGCCTGCTGCAGAGTATTAATGGTGTCTTTAGAACAGGCAGATAAAACACTTTGGCTCACATCTTGTAGCTATTAGGACCTGCATTTAATTACTGAGCCACCTCATTTATGATTAAGATATATTCCAGCGTCCTGATTAGAAATGTGATACTGAGTGGAAGCTCATTAGTTTTGAATTGCTTTGAAGTATTACTGATCACATTTTGGTTTACTTTCTGATCTCTATGATTTGACTCCAGCAAGGACAACATTTTAAAGAATATCAGGAAATCATAAATCTTGAAGATTATAATATTATTTCTTTTTCAGTTTTCAGCAAACTTGTTTGGGACTATTTTTAGCTGTGGATGAATACACATTTTGGCAACATACTGTAGTGGTGTTTGCGAGATTGCTTAAAAAATGAAATACATTTTCACTGTTTATGGCAATTAGGGAACATGCAACCCTGCTGATTTTAATAATTTGGAGCTCCGGGCACAGAACTGGCTCTGATGACCTGTATCTCTGGCTGCATCCATTCATAATACTCTCCCCGAGTCCCCATCACTCTCCCCTTGCCTTCCTTCACCCCTCTCCCTCCCTCCTCCTTTCCTCACCATGCTGACTTGGGCCATCTGTCGCTCCAGCTTGGATCGCGGCACATCCTCAAAGTAGTTGTCGTTGCTGCGCTGCCTGCGCCGGGCGTCCGCCTGCATGATGAGGTGCTGCACGTCAAGAGACCCCCCCGGGACCCCCGCTGTGTACGCTGCCTGGCCCACCGCCGGGCTGAGCTGGGGAGGAGTGTGGTTCCCACCGGGCTCCTGGGAGAAGAGGGCGAGACAGGGTTCATTCGTCATTTCATAATGTGGTGTGTCACTGCTGCAAGTACAATAAGTAGGGCGACTGTATTCACCGTGTCACATTTGACCTCCCAGCTCAGTGTTGCCATGCTGCTCAGCACTCTCTGCTTTATGGAAATGAGGTTCATTTAAGAGGGTTTCCAACCTGAGAGGAGACTTCAATTCCCAGAAGAATTACAACTTGTATGTATTTGATGGTTTTAGGTTATTATAAAGTCAGCTACTTCTACAGAGAGGGGATTGACTCTCAGTTGATTACACATGAGAAGAGTCTCTTGAGAACAGACCTTTTTCTGGTCCTTTTCCTTATTTAGTTATGGGCAGTGGAAGCTGAAGTTACAATCCAGTTCTCATCCTGGGCCTCCATCCTTTTTGCTAATTTGTCCTATAGTATGTCATTGTGTTTCTATGAAGTGAGATTAGGTATTAAACAACTAGCAGATTGATCAATCATTACAACAGTGGCTCATTTTGCCACACGTTTTAGTCTCAGTAGATAACTGCGGTTCCCAGTTGAACATGAGAATAGGTGGACGGTGTTGGGCTGATTCAGAGTCCAGAGAGGAGCCGGATAGAGGGGCCAACACTGAGGAGCAGAGGGCCTCGTTGGCTCCTCATCACAAAGGGCACTTTCTATTATAAGGACGTTAGAGCGTAGCTCCAATGGGAGAGGGGAAGCCGCTTCTTTGTGGTTAGAATCCAGGACAAGCCGGCAGGGAGGAAACTGCAGTGAGTTGGCCATTTTGTGCCCGAGATTTGGGGAACCAGTTGGGTGTTAATATCTGCAGGGAAGGCTCAATCATCAACGCTTTGAGAACCTCTGGACCTTTGATTCCTTCTTTTGTCTGATGTTTCATAATCAATGGAATCCACATTGGTTAGGATATTGCAGAGGGTTTTATACTTCCTCTCAAACACTGAGACTCACTCACCCTGAGGGAGACGGCCCGCGGAGGTTTCTGTGGGGTCTCTTCGTGTAGCCGGTCCCCCAATGAGGCAAGAATCCGTTTTCTGTGTCCAATAAGACTGATCTTCAATACCTGAATAAAAAAAACAAAGATATTAGACATGATGATTGTGTAATTTGGGTGTAGTACGAACAAAAACCATTGGGATATTTTCAGTGTCACATCATTGTTGTCTTATGATCGTGGGGCTTTGGACAGTTTGTTGGACAAACAAGCTTTTTGAAGACATCACCTAAGGCTTTGGGATCTTTTTTCACTATTTCTGACTCAGAAGGAGTTAGGATGTCCATTTTTTGTGTTCCTTGCAAACATGAGAAATGCTGCGTCTTATGGCACTGCACTGGGGGGAAAATGATGACTCTCACTGACATTTGCATAATTTAAAACAGCTTTTATAGAGAGAAAAAAGTCCAAAGGTTTTCAGACTGGATAATAACAAGATTATATCAGCATTTGCAAAAAAACTGCATAAAATGTAGCAGATTATCGCGATCACGAGCCTCAAATGGAGGATATTACCGCTATTATGAAAAAATGTTTCACAGAGAAAAACAGCACTCAGGGAAGTGCTAATGAGTGCATATTTGATGATGTAAAATACCCCGGAGCATGAGCGTAAATCATGTCATTATTATTACATAACTCAAACGGCTCGGACGGCTGTGTTCACGCTGTTACACGAACGATACACACGAACGATCACAGTGTGTATCATGCCTTTCATTTAAAACACAGGCTAACATGACTCAAGTATTCTGTATGAGACACATACACAATGATAGTAGTGGAGGGTTTTCATTAATTGCTGCGACTACAGTTATTCACTGTACCTTTCAGTGAAGTAAGGACTACTTGTTGAGGACATTTTACTGAGAGTTTTTGCACCATGAAATGCAAATGTAAAAATATGAGATTGTAGCTGATTTGTAGTAGTCTAATGATTTTCCTCAGGCGCTCATTACACAGTCACCAAACAGAGACACAACTCACATAATATACTCTTGGACTCCAATGAAAGCGTCTTTGTTTCCGTGGTCGCCAGGCGCCCGCTGACTGTGCCAGTTACTGCGTTTTCTAAAGAGACGCGCTGGGACATGGCAGCTTTCTGCAGAGATGTTGTTTGCATTGTGTACGCCTTGTGGCACCCATAACAACTTCAGAACACAACACAGTGCTGCCTGCTTTCATGGGGCCGCCTCTGGAGGTCTTCCAATGAGAGGTATGTGAGAAGGTGTGTGTGTGTGTGTCTTCAGGGCAAAAGGTGGTAATTAGCCTCAACGCGAGGCCTCGCTGCAAGTCTAATGATTCTCCCAACAGTCTTACTTGAGTCAGCGGAAATCACACACACACACACACACACACACACACACACACACACACACACACACACACACACACACACACACACACACACACACACACACCATCATCATCATCTCCCGCACCAATTACTGCTCTACATCTGCTGGAGAAACGTAACAAACTAACAATGAGAGCAGTGGTGTTGGATGACCCTAAACACACGAACAAACCATAAATAAACCAATCCAAAGCTTCATGAATAGTGCATGTATGCAAATGGCGTGCAAACAACTGATATATAATGTATCAAGCTCGCTCTAAAATGCACTTCTTCGTGTTGTTTACTTTACTTAGTAGGATTCATACATTTGAATGTATGCCATATAGTAAATAAGGAAAAACGACAGTTTGAGTTATGGGATGTAAAATAATAACATAGCAGATACTAACGGGTTAACCTATAGCCTACGCTGTTCCTCCCTGCATGGAAACAATGTAATTTAATTGTTAAAATTAGACGGATCAAAGGGAAACAGAGAGGAGAGCTGGGACTAGCGGTTAGTGGAACTAATTGGTGATTATGGACGCCCTGTGCTCCCTCCAACCATTTCTATTCACTCATCTTTCCCCTCCTCTCCCTCTCCTCTCTGCTCATCTTCTCTTCCTCTCCTACACTCCTTTATGGACACAGTGTCAGTCATAATACTGCATCCATTTTGTCTGTCTTTGGACTGAAGATGACATTAGATGAATTTGGAGATATAAGATCAAGTGGCTTTGTCTTATTCT
This sequence comes from Notothenia coriiceps, assembly GCF_000735185.1. NCBI lineage: Eukaryota > Metazoa > Chordata > Actinopteri > Perciformes > Nototheniidae > Notothenia > Notothenia coriiceps. The sequence continues at coordinate 339,093 of NW_011370295.1, forward strand.
TCTTTGGTTTCAAGAGTTGTTTTTTCAATAATTTGAATTGATTGTGTCCATTGATGAGTTGTCGGGCTTTACATGAATGTCTTGTCTGATTATCCATAAAGCTGTTGAAAGAACAGAAGGCTAACGTGAGGTCCAGCTTCTCAATAGTGACACATTAGAAAGATTCATCAGCAGATAAATCCATATCAAAAACAAGATGCAGCCCCAATAACAATATGAAGTTATTTGTCCCAAAAAATGCTTAAGATAGTATATATTAGATTACACATCAGCTGAAATCAGTTCATTCCACCCGTTCTAAGCAGTGCTCATGACTCTGGACTAAACTACAAAGCACAAACCGAGCTGAGTAATGCAGTTTCTTTAGTAGTAAAGGTTATGAAATATTCGTTCTCTTTCTCTTGCTTCTGCCTCCTGAGGGGATGTGGCGTGACAACAGTCCTCACGCTGCTGTTTCTTCACACACAGATCCACGCACACACACTCAGCATGGACAGTGAAGGCCTCGCTAAGGTGCTCATCGCCTGTCTGTGTGTGTGTGTGTGTGTGTGTGTGTGTGTGTGTGTGTGTCTTGTTCTTATGCAACAGCATCTACTTCAACTACAGTAGCTGCCTCAACCTCAGCCTGAAGTTCAACCTTCACCATGGCAACACAGAGCCGCAAAAGCAGTCACCCACACACACGCTCATCCCAAAAAAATATATATACACATGCACGTGTGTCATGCACGTGTGTCACACACACACACACACACACACACACACACACACACACACACACACACACACACACACACACACACACACACACACACACTCTCTCGCTTTCACACACACACACACACACACACACACACACACACACACACACACACACACACACACACACACACACACACACACACACACACACACACACACATAC
>NW_011370295.1:340052-376070 GCF_000735185.1 Notothenia coriiceps
GTGTGCCTTGGCAGTAACAAACCAGTGGGACAAAGGAGGGGAAGCGTCCGAGATTGGGGACATGGACCACTCTCTCATTCAGGACACTGGACACAAAAAGCCTTTTCTCTGTGTGCTACTGGAGGGGAGGTGAAGCTGGTGGGCTCACTGGAGCAGAAACCCAGCGAGGGGCCGACAGTCCAACCAGTGTCTGTGCTCCAGCTAGCAAATAGTTGTAATGATAGAGAAAGAGGGGACTGAAAACACTCTCATCAGTCTCACTGCTGCTGTTTCATTTACATTGACTCGCCTAAATATCCCTTTCACTGCCCTCCTATCCTTTTTCACTTTCTGTTCATATTCTGATTCCCTTGAACGCAAATTACCTCTCATCTCATCTGCTCGCCTCTCCCACTCTGTCCTTACTTCCCCTCCCCTCTCACTATCCAGATGAGGAGAGGCTGAAAAGAATAAATAGTGTTTCAGTGATTGGGCCTAATAAAAGACGAGGCTTTGCAGCCGCACATTAAGAGCTTCTTCTCCTCTGTCTTGGCAACTGCATGTGATTGGTCCTCTTTGTTTGTTAGCTCTGGCTGTGTATCTACCTCCTCCAGGCTCATGTCCATGTGACCGATCCCCCTGACCTCTGGGATATCAGCAGACTCCTGAAAGCCCCTCAGGTGTGGTCTGATAATGGCGTGGTTGGCGTTTAACCCTTGGAAGAATCCTTCATCAATTGTTCCAGATCAAAGAATCAATGGCGTAAGGTTTCTTAAATTGCCAGGGTCAGAATACATTACAGGCTAACTGAATGGTGATATTGATCAGCAAATAGCCTGTGTCAGTGCTATCTTAGAGGCCCAGTATATAGAGCTGTGGCGGACATAGAGAACATCAAGGTCGCGTCCAATGGAATATTTCTCATGATTAGGTAAGGCTAAAAAGGACCAAAATTAAATTACACTTAAAGAATGACCAATAGTAAGAAATAATCTAACCGATTATTCCAGAATATTAGCTTCACACTCAGGACACCAATGTTTTTTCCCTTTTGAGGGAGCTATGTCATATCCTGTTGTAAGTTCCTTCACGGTGGATGAGAAAGATCGTAAGTACTTTGACGATTCCATTTACCAGTACTGTTGCCCGTTCTCTGCCGGCATTACAGAGTTTTACTTTCCTGCTCTCATCTACTAAAATGATATCCAGTTTGCGGTCTGCCGTCTGCATGACTCCATGTGAAGGCAGAATTATTCTCTTGTTGATCATAGGTAGATGAGAAGATTGATACCACACTGATAATACGCTGAAAACTCAGCTTAAATACAGACTGGTAAAACTGTCTAAAGGTAACGCAATCTGCCTCCCACACCTTCACTACTCAGATAAAACAGGTTGCCAGGCAATTGAACTGCATTTAGTGGCTGGCTTTTCAAAATGTCTAAGGTGTGTTAATAAGTGCATTAAGAAGCATATTAGCAACAGTCACAGGAAGGGGCTTTTTTAAATGTAAATGTAAGAATAAACATTAGCCAATAATCATGCCTAGGCTTTGGTCCTAAATCTGATGCTGATGGGACATGAAAGAGACTAGCTTCCACTATGAAAAATTAAACAGAGTTTGTTCTGAAAAAGCATTGATGGGATGGATAATGTGCACAGAGCTCACGCTGAGAGTGAAAGCTCAGACATTTTCAGCATCAATGCTTGACTCACTTTCCACCCCGGTTATTGAAGTTTCTCTAACCCTGAATACTTTATTACAGCCAGCCTCCTTCTTCATCGCTCCATCCCTCACTTAATGTGTGTGTGTGTCGTTTGGAGGTGGAGCATTTCAGAAGAGATGATGAGAATCAATGTGCCTCGTCTCTCAATAGACTACACACACACACACACACACCCTCAGAAAGCATCGACTGAGAGCCGGGTTCTGATCAAGTCCAGGTTTCAACTTCATCCATCCGTCCACAGCCACGCCTTCATACAGCCATATACTGTTACTGACAATATAAGCACACACACACACACACACACACACACACACACACACACACACACACACACACACACACACACACACACACACACACACACACACACACACCATTTTGGGGGGGTTGGAGGGAAGCCAGAGACCACTGGTTGCCTAGTAACCAGATAGTGGAGGGGAGTAGAAGCTAGGGGTGATTTGTTGAAAATGATATCCATCAGAGGCCAATAGGAAGGCTGGTTTCGGTGCGGACAAAAGAAGCAGCCAATCAGAGCAGGTTGTGAAAAAACCCGCCTACATGGAGACAGATATATCTCCATTAATAGCAAGAGAACTGTAAGTATGACTGGAAGCAGAGGCGCTTTGAGTGTGTGTGTGTGTGTGTGTGTGTGTGTGTGTGTGTGTGTGTGTGTGTGTGTGTGTGTGTGAAAACATCACCAAGTGCTGCAGGTTCAAGGTTGAAGCAAGATCTCTCAAATATATTCTCCTGCGCACACAAACACACACTGCCACACACAGAGCAGCTCATGAATTGAATAGCCGATATGATGAGAGGACCTGGTGTGTGAGATTTTTCTGGGTTAATAAATACTTCAAAGCCCCAAGAGGGAACCGATTTTCACACTGCAGAGAAGCTCCAATAATGCACTGGTTCTGTGAACATCTGTGTGTGTTTGTGTGTACGTGTGTCTGCATCACTGTTATTTTATACAAGTAATATACTATCTGGGTGTGGGTTCTTCAAAGACTTTATCCACCTCCGGGATCTTTCAAATGCGAATATGCAAGTGTAAGAATGGAGAGTTTTATATTTCATGGAAAGAACAACAATGAAAATAAAGAACACAATGGATTTATGTTTAAAAAATGGTAACAGTTTTAAAGAACCAGAAGATAAGCTAAATGAAAAATGCAATTAGTTGATCACTAAGGCAACATTTCTTAATTTTTACTGTGGCTCGAATAATGTGTATACAGCTGTGTGTGTGTGTGACACGTGCAGAATGTACGATGTCCAAACGACTGCACATGGTTAAGGTTGAACTAGCAATAGAGAGACAGCCCAGGGGAGTTATGTTTATGTGTTGTCGTTGTAGGGCTCACAGAAGCAGCTGATCGTGGTCAGAGTCAGGGAGATGCGGAACATACAATACATGTACTCATAAAAAGGCGACTACAGGAACACGCTCAGGTTAACAGGATGCTTGTAGCAGCCATCTGTGGACTCTCTCCGGAGAGACCGCTCTGGACGTGACCATGCTGTGTATGCCTTCATTATGCCCAGTGAGGTAATAAAGAAGAAGTAGTAGGCTCAGCAAGAGCACCTCTCTTACTATTTACTTTAACCTTGTCATTAATTAGCTAGCCAACCGTAATTATCCCATTAAGCTTACAGTATCTATCAGTTGCACCCGGTAATTGTGTTGGGTAAATAATTACTAGAGAAAGAGAACGTAAAAAACTTATATGTTTCAGAGAGCTCCTCATGTGTATCAGTAACCCAAAACATCTGATTCAGTCCACATCAAAGCAGCAGAGTAAAAGTAGCCACATATTATTACCAGTGTGTGAGGTCACAGCTGTGCTGCTATATATAGACCAAACCTAAAGAAAGATGCCTTGTCCTTCTTGTTTTGAGGTTATTCAAGATGTCACTTTTATACACACATGAAGCACACATTCACACAGCCATTTGTAAGCCTCAGCAGCCTCACTTGACCTGCCAATGAATACACACGTTTGGGGTAAAACAAACATGTGTGTTCCTGTTCTGTGACCTGGTTCTTCCCGGAGTAATATGTCAACAATCTCAGCAGAAAACCAGCAAATGTGTAGAATTGAAACCCTTAAGAGTCAATACTCCAGCCTTTGTCCATGACATGTCACTGAAGGGGAATCTATTGCTGTGTGACGATCTGACGGACAGGAGACATGAATATGATTGATTTGGCAGGATTTCCAGCTCGATCTTTGTGTGTCCTGGCTGTTCTTCAGCAGCGGGTGAAGACAAATACTTCCCTCCCGTCGTCCTGCTGGGACCTGTCTCGCTCTCTCCCTCTATTTGCCTCCCACAAGCTCCTCACCTACTTTCCTTTTTAGTTTTGCTCTATAGCTGCTGCCTTGTTTCCAATACAAGTCCGAACAGGCTATCACATATTGATTCATTATATTGTCTGTTTGGCTCCTGGATTCCAGTGAATTTTGGGCAAGTTAGGATGAAGTCAGGTAGCTTCAACTGGGGCGGAGGGTAAATCATCTGGTAAGCACTGTTGTTTCTTTCAGTAATATTAACATGAATATCATTTTAAACAAAAAGTAGGTCTAAACCTGAAAGCAGTGGTCATATAACAGCAGATAACCCTCCCTGTGCTCAGTAATACACTTTCCCTCATACATTGTGAATAAAACCCAAAAATGTGCTTATGTTAACGGCACAGACTGACAAACTAACAACATCCCTCCGTAAAGCCACTATACACTTCCTTGTCCCAGATTTCACTTCTCTCACCGTCTAAGAGTATGTAAGTGCATGCAAATAGGATAAGACACAAAATGGGGCGGTAATTGGATTTAAGTGGGTTTAACTGTGGTAGTAATAGCTTTTGTTTTTTTTCCCTTGCTTCACTTGACTCAATTTGGAAGTACACAATTAATCTACAAATGAAACCTCATTCTGGATTTAAATATCCTCCTAGAAAGTCTTGTGACACGTACAAATAAGCGAACCAGGTGGAATTTTGGCAGGGATTTAGTTTACTTTTAGTTGAATAAAGTCCTGTCTATTAACTCTTACGCTACTGAGGAAGGTAAGATGATTTGAATGTAGAAGCATTCATCATCAGTGACCAGAAGGAGAGATATGACTTGCGTTCTTGTTATAACTGAAGTTTTTCCAAAGCACGATGGATGCTTTATTGCATCGACACAGAGCCAGTTCTCTCAGGTGGCTCGAGGACTCAGAAACATTTACCCCGAGCGCACGCAGTCACACATCCAGTGAATGTGCTTAGTCAGCGGTGTAGATTGTGCAGCGTGAAAGCCATTCAGATGCTGTAATCACCTCAGCATCGCCGAGGATGAAAGATGTATGAATAAAACAGCAAGGGAGGAACAAGAGAATCTCCGCTTAACATCGTATCCATTTCTCTTCCTAGTTTAAACAAATATCACTGTTTCTTCATCACTCCTGTCCTGTGTTTCAGCACCTACCTCTCTTCAGGTGGACTTATTCCAAATGAAACGTCTTCTTCAGTTTGCTCCTCTGTGTCCTTCTGTTTTATTTTCTCACACGCTTCTCTTCTTGCTGTTGCTATTTGTTACCGTCCAAAACAAGTGCGTTTCCTTCTCTTCTTCTTCTCTTGTGTTTTTCCTCCTAGCTTTACTCCTCGCCTCCTCACCACCAGCTTTTGTCTCCCCCTCTCACTCGCACTCTGCAGATTTCCAGCGCTCAACAACTCCTCCTCTTTCTTCAGCTTGCGGCATCCAGACTACATCTCCTACATGTCTCTGCCTGAGCTCTCTCTCTCTCTCTCTCTCTCTGCTCTCCCTCTGCTCTCCCTCTACCCAGTTTACATTACCCCCTCCCCCCCTCCTCCTCTCCATCTCGTCACTATGGAGACGCTGGGCCCATACGGAGACAAGCTCATGCTGGTTCACAAGGAGAGTAAATGTGTTTGTTTGCGTAAAGCATTGAGTAGAGACGTTTCAAACAATAAGTAGTCACAATTAAGTTCCAAACGTAAACTATTAACAGGCTTTTTATCATTAATGTAAATAGATATTTACATTTTTTACAGCTAGCTGATTTCAGTCTTTATTTTAATCTAAGCTTCGTCCTTCAAAAAAATAAATGAGCATATTTCCTATGTCAAACTATTTCTTTAAATACCTCATCACTGATCGTCAGCGGGGTTTGTAGTGTGAGTCAGATTGGTATGCGCAATGCTTGAAAAATAAAAAGCACATTTCATCGTTCGCCGATGTTGCTATGGAGAAACAATGCAATTTGGCACAAAACAAATCACCATAGTCATTGAATTAATTCAAAATAGACCTAATCACCAAATGTGATTCAGCTTTCAAAATGATCTCAGGAAGAGCTGATTCCTCTCCTCACGTTTCTATGTACACAAGCTTGTACCTGTAATATCTTATCAAAGAACCACATATTTTCTGACGCAGCTGCTCATCCTTTGTATTGATGATTAAACTGAGAGTTATGGAGCTTGAAACCCATCCAAGCCTGGAAACGCTCCAACTGAAAGTCACCTTACATTGTGTTTGTAGAAAATGAATTGGACTTTTAGTTTCAGGACCCCTTTTGACGTTAAGAACAACGCCTTCATTTCAGGGTCTGATAATCTGTCTTCACCACAGCTGCAGACAAGTTTGGACTTTTGATAGAACATAGGTCAGAGCAGAGGAAGTCCCCTTTATCTGATCCTAATTTCTCTTTTGCAATGTTCCTCAAGGCTTCATGTTCTTCAGAAAACATCGTCACTGAGGCAGCTTGCGTAACACCAGTACGTGCAGGATATTCTCGCCCCGAAACCATCCTAATCAGGGGAAGAAATTAAACGTATTTGAAACCTGACCAACTCACGGCCGCTGTTGAAAAATCATTGAAGTGAAAACAGGACACAAATGGGACCACACTGTGTATATGTTTATGTATGAGAGTATATATTTGCATCCGTGAAATCCAACCCACAACACTCAACGTCATTCTGCCTATTTCTGTCTTTTACAAGTCTACTTATGTGATCCAGAAAAAAACCTAAAGATAGTGCATGACTCATGCTTACTGCCTCCTCTCCTAGAAACAGCATTCAACCACTATGTAGATATTAATTCATACCTTTGGTATTTGTAATAATTCACAAATGCACTCAAATTTCTACATCTCAAAGCCTGTTTAGTAGCTGCTTTAGGAGGGTTGGATCACATCAAAAGATTTACATCACACTTTCAGCCAGTTGCCAGGAAATTGTAGTAGCTGGCGTCATGAATAGGCTTCAAAATGTATTGTTGACCTTAAAAACAGCGTTTTAAACATTTAAAGGTCCCATTGCCATTTCTACTGATCATAGTTCCATTGTTGAGGTCTACTAGAATAGATTTACATTGTTCAATGTTCCAAACTCACATTGGTTTCTCATGCAGCATCTCTGTATCGTATGTGTATTCACTCTCTGTCCTACACGGCTTGTTGGAGCTCTTGCCCCCCGCCCCCCTCCCTCCCTATGAGCCCACTGTGCTCTGATGTGTGTTTATGTGTTACAATGACGTTTGTTAGCAACCAGAAAGTGACACCAGTAATGACAAACAGATGAGAATGCTGCGTGGGGTCTGGGTGCCGTGTTGGCGGGACGCTGCGGGGCTCGCTGCCCCGCCCTTTGAGGCTCGAGGAGCGGACAGTGTGAGATGTATTACTGGTGTCGTTTCCTGGTTGCTGTGTGGGGTCAGCGAGACACCGCGGAACTCAGCCTGAGCACACACACGTGAGTGTCTGGCGAACTGCGAGTGGAGATCCACGGAGCCGCGGCTGAGAAAAGATAAGGGGTGTGCCGGCGAAACTCCGTGGAGTAGCGCGGCTGAGAAAAGATAAGGCTGAGTGAGTGTGTGTGTGTGAGGAGCTCCACGGATTGGTCCATTTGGACCTGGGTATGGTCACGTCACTATACTCAAGGGAAAAAAAATGGAAAAAGAGAAATCTCCAACGAGGCGTTCTGGGGCAGCACAGACAGGTCTTTTCTGTGTTAGAGTTTTACTCGCTACAGGGTGTACTTTGAGGGTTGTCTGTGCTGCCCCAGAACGCCTCGTTGGAGATTTCTCTTTTTCCATTTNTTAAAAGCAATGTATTTCTGTTGGTAGTATATTTCGTGCCTGCACCACGTATTTTTGTCCGGTCGGGTCTTGGAAGACCAGAAGCTGTGTGGTTCATAAAAACATTTTCTTACTCAATAACTTACCCTAAGCCTAACCCTATCCCTTTTATTTTAAATTGTATAATGTTGGAGTTTTTTTGCCGTCCGTGAGGAAAATAAATGGAGCTCAGAGCCTCAGAATACTGAAATCTGTATTTTTTGTCATCTTTTTTTCCTTCTAACTTATTATTATTTACGTTGCTTTTAAAATCGTTCTCTGTGACACGAAAAAAATGGCGAAATCGTGTTGTTGAACACGAATCAATAGATTAATTTTGTGACTATAACACGATATGCCGTGAGACTGTGTTGGCCTCAGACAAAGCCAGCTACGATAGCTGGTAAACATTAGCATAGCAGAGCATTTAGCATCAGAGGAGCCAGATTTCCAGCTCAGGATATAGCAGAGTGAGAGACCCCATGTAGGGTGATTATATATCAACGTTGTGTTTACACCTAATGGATGTCATGTGTTTTGCAACTGTTAATTCACCAGATACCTGAATCCCCTCTGGGGGCTTTAAAGCCGAAATATTAACACATGAAAAAGTCCACCTGAGAGGGTGTTTCTCTTTGTGTTTCCCTCAGCCATTATCTTGAAAAGCTTTTGGCCTAAGGCACTTCTGTTTATGTGATTCACAAGGCCGTTCAGCTTTTCCCCTTTGGATAGGTGTTGTTTTTGTGATGTGATTGCGTACAAAAGAAATGCGTTGGTGCTCAAACTTTCTTTTATTCCAAGTAATCTTCCAAGATTGCTTAAAAGCTGAAGTTATGAGTAATACCTGACCCTGGAAACAGCAGAAAAAAGGTCCATTTAGCATATACATTTTTTTGCTTTTTTGAAGGGGATTTTGTGTAGCCTGATTTCAGATTTTGAACGGTTTAACACCATAGGAAATGGTTTTACGCTGGTTCTAATAAATTAGAACACTATACTAAATAGTGTCCCTCTTTTTATTTTATTTGCCAATGGAGTGGTCTTCCCTTTATTCTCCTGTCTCTTTACATTAGGCACAACATGCTAAGAGATTTATGAGGGAGTTAACTATAAGCACTGAGATGCAGTAATTATAGAAGGACAGAATAATTAAAGGATGCACTCATCATCTATCACACGTGTCATTAAGATACAATGTTACGGTTCATGTGTGCGGTGGGATGTGCTAAATGTGCCGAGGCGAGGTGCTTATGAAAGATGTATAACTCTATATGTGGTGAGGGCTATATGGTGTGGACGTATACATGCCAGCGGATAGCCAAGGTCACAAACACAGCTGTTCACCAACACGAAAAAATTAAATCCCTATCCCTCCAAAACATATGAATATCAATAACAAGTCCAAATTCAAAGTTGCTGCCCTCAGCGACATCCATTATTGAAGGCAACACAGACTCTGTATTTATGATATTCCATCATACGCCTTACTTCTTTCCACAGAATTTATTTTTTGCTTGGCTTGACAGATTTCTTGTTTTGTCTGCTTTCCGGAGCATTGTCAGTGCGTGAAAAGAACAAACCGGCAAAGAGTAGGCACACTTGAATCTGCTTTATGATTATGTATAAAGGACATTTCAATTCCATCTCTTGTTTCTATTTGTGAGCCTCAGCACTTTCCGGCAGTCAGAGGAATTCAAGCACTATGTAAATGGCCTGAAAAATAGGATTGAAAGTGAAAGGCATCAGCATACAAATAGTGCACAAGCAGTGAATCACATTTGACATGCACAAACATTATTGCTGAACAGCGCTGTGCCTTCAGTATTGCTGAGAAAAGTCTGTACCTTGTGTTCTTCAGAGAAAAGAACAGAGCAGTTTGGGCCTGCTTGACTACAAGATGAGGGATTTGAAGACAAAGGACGAGCTGCTGGGAACACGACCCACTCCAAAACATGTCATGTTCAACCAATCAGGTTTAGGGATTAGGAGATCCTCCTGAAAAAAACATGCAAAACACTAGAAGATAAACCCTAGTCATCTAATCTCATATTCAATCTTAAAATCTTAAAATCAAACAATACATGTACATATATTGTCTAATTATTTTGGGGACCATTAATATCTATACAAACCCTTAGGCCAATCTTTTCTGGACCAAACTAAAAAGATACATCTGCCAGGGTTTTAATAATATAGTAGAAGTTTTGATTAAAGATATTATTCTACCTCACCACCATACTACACCAATGACAAGTAATGTCTTATATCTCTGTAGCAATTTTGCACTGTGATGGTTCAATCTCTCAGTCAGGGGTTGAAAGCTTCCCTAATGGGGCCATCCATTCTGATAGTGGGACTTGGGGGTAAAACTTCATGCTTTGGGCTCCCTGATACACACACAAATAAATAACACACACATACACCTGAGCCAGAATAATGAGCAGCCCCCCTCCTCTCTGTCTCTTTAATGTGGATGAAGGAGCCACTTGGCGACTTGACGACCCTCATTTCCACACCAATGGAGAGCGTCCGATACAGCTGTGGCTGATGAAATACATTAGCAGGGGATGCAACTCTCCCTCCACAGATGATACCAGCCGCAGAACAAAGGCTGTCAGTGATGAAAGGACAATGGAAGGAACACCTGTTTCCACCTTAATGTGTATTTGGAAAACAGCACCCATTAATTATTCCGCTGGGGTAAGGAAGTGCAACACTTTAGTATATGTATTGCTATTGCTTGGCCAAATCAGTTCAGCAAGTTGATTTGTTGGGACCGTTTTTCAGAATCAGAAAGTCCTCTCGACATGCTAAAGGCCATATAGAACAACCCAGTCTCACGGCATATCGTGTTATAGTCACAAAATCAATCTATTGATTCGTGTTCACCAACATGATTTACCCCTTTTTTTTCATAATAATTTTTATTTTTCATCAGAATGTAAAAATTACATTAGTTACGAATTTTTGTTCTGAAAAAACAGTGCATTGTGTGTAATAGAACTGTGATTTTTATTAAATTAGTTAGTTTTTAAGGAAGGCTAGAGCTTCAGCTGTGTCAAATAGATTGCTCCCTTTAGTTAACGTTATTTAAAAGATAATTATATTCCTATTTGATCATGTATTGTATTAGAACAATGTGTAGAACAATGTGTAGAGCAATGTGAGCGTCCATTCCCATTGGATAACGGAGGATTTTACACCCGGAAGTAAGTAATCTCCTTACTGTCGATTGATTTTACAGTGATATCTGCACTACTCATCAACTCAAAAACACCAGATTATCCTTANAAATATTACTGCTATAGAAGTGTCCTTAATTATGGTCTAATAATGTGATGATTCAAATTAAATGAATTATCACTATTAATAATTTGATATTTAAATACTTAAACTTTTTTATGTATAAAAAGTTTACATACACACACACACACACACACACACACACACACACACACACATATTTGAAGGCCCCTCTTCTGTGATATCAGGGTCCACTCATCTTGAGAACATTAGGGGAATTGATCCTAGAGGACCAGAAACGATCTGCACTCCACCGCCGTCAACGTGGCTTTCCAAAACGAAATCCATTTCTAATTGCTTCACTCTGCACTCTCTGAGGACTCACTTGAAATGAGAGCAATTTACAGCTTTGACGCAGTTGTTTTGTACTTTTTGCTCCTCAGAACGAGGTCTGGCTGCAGAGAGAGGCAGCAGCTCCACCGTGTGGACTGATACGTGATGTGAGCAGCTCACCGCACTGCAGGGGGAGGAATATATATATGAGGAGTTCATTTACCTCCTGTTGGTTAAAGAAACAGACCACTAAACTATTACAAATACAAATTTAAAAAGCGTATTTTTGGCAAAACAAGCCTTATCAGGTGGTTAAAGATACACTTTTTGTTATATTCCATGGAATGCTCTTAACATCCCGATAGCAATGAATATCTGAAGTGCTTTGACAAAAAATCCATAAAAAAATGAAATCTGTGGAAGCCGTTGTACTGTAAAAAGCACGACCAATCATCTGAGCCGGCCCGGCTAAAGTAACTGGATGGCCTACCTGCCTATCAGCCTTCCATCTCTGCAGAAACTTATCTCGTGCCCTCATTGGTCATGTGCACGTTCGTGTGTGTTGGAGGAGGGGCTCTGTAAGGAAGTGGCAGATTTTTTCCGGTTGTGTATTTTCCAATTCTAGCGCACACGAGCTGGTTTCTCCAAAATTACCTACCCCACCTTTAATGTTCCTCTTTAATGTATTTACTTTTTCTATTTATATTATTTACTTAAAGTATACTTTCACTATCCTTGTTGTAAATGTCAATGTCATTAATATGCAGCATATGTCTTTACTGCTGAATATACCCTCAAAACCCTCACAACTTAACAGTGTAACAACACTGTTATAGTGGCCAATTGTCCAACAAAGGAATGTTCAAAGGCCACTTAGTCTAGGAGGAGTATTGACTCGCGTATGTTCAAGAAATCCAAATACCTTGCTCGTTCCATTCAAGTGCTTCATTGGGAGGTTCAACGGATCAGCTGGTGGCCCAATGCCGACGTGCAACCTTTGCACGACATTTAAACATATAAACAAACAAATCCCAGTCGTACGGATATGTGTGGTCAAAAACTTTTTCCAACTTCCTGCTGTGTCACGCTGGCAGCGTCCTTTATACCTGAGCATGCTACTACAGTCTGCTTTCTATAAATAATAACAAAACATAAAACTAGAGCTGTCCATAAGCAAGATAAAACATTACAAAAACAGTATAATAATAATTCATAGTTATTCAGCGCATTTAAGTTAAATTAAAGAATATTCAATTGGCTCACCAAACCATAATTGTGCCTAAATGGCTCTTACAACTGTTGTCAAATAACAATACTTTTTGTAAATCATTCATCTTAATAGTGGCTGCTACTTCACTTTCTTTCTAGTTTTACTAATATTTTTGGATAACCAGCACATTTGAATACTTTGGATGTCTAATTGATTTTTGCCAACCTCTTTATTAAATATGTTAGTTTACTTTTTTTGATTTGCCTTTTATCTGCACTGTCTCCTTCGCTTTGACAATTATTTCCTTGCTGTGGAACAAATAAAAGGATTTCTGTTCTTTGTCTGGCAAAAACTGTTATCATTTTAAAGACTTTAAATTACTAGTGAAAAAGGAAAGTTAATGGAAACTTATTTTAGGAATTTTATGGAAATCTTAATTACATTTTTGGAAACTGATCTCATTAACTGTGCAGCCTGTATAAAGTATAAATGGAGCTAGTGTGAATGGAGTTAAATGTTCATGTCGAACAATGACATTTCAAAAAGTAATTTAAGTCATTCAGATCCAGCTAGGTTCCCAAACAAGCCTCCTCTCAGCCGAGTTTGAGGCCTGAAGCTTTATGAAGTAGAGATTATGGCAGGAAATTATTGTTGCGACAGCTGACAGATTCTACCAGGAGACTCGTGATATTAAAAGCAGCTTTGCAGACTTTTAATGTCTTATTAATAATACATTCTCAAGTTTGACACAGCCCTCTAAATTGGTTTGGGTTCAGGGGGAAATTAAGGGCACAAAGCAGCTCAAACAGCAGCTCCCTGAAGACAGAGACGTTCAAAACTGCTGCCATGAATAGAACTTCGTTAGTGTTGTCGGATTTGAGGGAAAGCAAGAAGATTCTCATTTGTACAATAGTAACCACTACATTTCTCATAGTTAACTGCATAAATTAACTAACTATTAATTGCCATTGCCACTGTCAAAGGTAGCAATATAGGTGAAGGCAATTTGGCTAAGTACATCCAGCGGACTGTCATTAGTTTTAATGTTAGCATCATTTAAAAAAATCCAATTACAGCAGTATGTGAACATTACAGTACTCATTCATTTCTAATAATGACTTCTTAAATCTTTTTAATGTTAGTTGAATAATTTAAAGATAGAATGTTTCATTTTATGTGTTTTCATTTCAGATCTTAAGACTTTTAATTCCAACTCTAAAATACAAAAAATAAACGTTTTACTGAAATGTCAAAACTGTCCCATCAGTAAATGTTTATACTAACTGTAATTATGTACACATTATTCTAGGATATTGAACTATTGTTGGCATAGTTCCTTTTGCAATAAAACAGATGTGAAATGATCATTCGGATATATTAAAAAGTGTATTAAAGTTTTAGCCATAATTTCTATCACTGATATTAAATCTGTGCAATGCGACTTAAGTCCTGAGATCTGGGGACCGTGGTTCAGGTATTAAACAAACCTACAGGAAGGCCAAACTTATTATGAGGTTAAAACAAAAGCCAGCAATAAAGTTATCACACAAACATGAAGAAATGCAGTGTACAACACATTTGAATAAAGTGTAAAGTCTCTGTCCAACAGGCAGGATTAAAAGGTGTGGATATAAGTCCCAGTAAAAGGACACAACCACGCCTGTATCTGCACTGTATCCCTATATAATAAAACGCTCCATGTAATAAATGTCTACTTAAAAAGACACATCAACCTATTTTCTGTCCCTCTTTTCATCCCATAATTTCTCTTACATCTATATGTCCATCCTTACATAACTCTATTGTATTCTCCTGCAACAATATATCTGTTCACACACGCAAACACACCTCGCTCAGGTACAGCAGTGACCTCTCCAGTTCCCCAGAGCCTGTTTCAGTGACTGCTGCAGAGGCGCAGCAGAACACACGCACACACACACACACACACACACACACACACACACACACACACACACACACACACACACACACACACACACACACACACACACACACACACACCAGCATGTGGGCGGTAACCCCAGCGCTGGGTAACATCTTGCATCCCACATGCTTATATAACTCCCTCTCCACCTCCTCCAGCTGATCACTCATCACTTTATCACTTTATCCTCCGCTGGGAAAGAACCCCCCCCCTCTCTTATTGAAATCAGCCAGGCAGGCGTCCTCTGCAATCGAGTATGATTTCGTTACACTCAAAGCATCAAAGAAGAGATGAGATCTGCAGCAAATCCCATCTCTTCTGAAGATTTTATGTTGCTAAAAATTGAATCATTAAACCTGCACTACTTGTGACAACATCGGAGCTCAGATGTCAAATCTTATTATCAGCCAACGTAACTCATACTTACAGAAAAAGAGAATTAAATCAAGGGAGAACTGCAGCACACTCTCTGCCTGCTCTTTATTAATGCAAACGTTAAACTTCTACAAGACGAAGAGCTGTTAGGACAAGAGCTCAAATAGGGAACATTTTTGAATGAATGTGAAGATATAACAGAAACAATGCACCTCCTTCCTGTTTGCAATCGGAACACGCATTGCACCGTAACGAGGAGAAATGGGTATTCTGCACACTCAGTACGGCTCTGCAGCCTTTCCCTCAGAGGGAACTCTCACATTCACTCCAAACTTGTTTTAGATAAAAAGCCAAAGGACACAGCCCGAGCTTCTGATGATATATGGGGCTCCAGAGCAATTGATTGAGCAGGGGAAACAAATGGACTCTGTCACTCAGGTGAGAGATGAGGACAGAGGAGCAGCAAGCATCCAGCTGCTGCCTGATCTCTATCAGCTCACATTATTTCAGCTGAGACATGTTGTGCACTGTTTAAAGGTGGAGTTAACATATGTCTACTAGGGAGACATTTCACACACACAGATTTATTTAAAGTGAGAGGAATTACTTGTGTCAAGATAGAATACGTGAGTGTAAACCTTCTGTTGGGAAGAATGTGTCTTTTAAAGGAAGACGATGGTGTTACAGTCATCGGGAACAAAGCCAATGAAAAGGCAAAAACTAACAATGTGTCAGTCCGTCTCTCACTCCTTCCCTTCCCTGTCTGTAGCACTCAACTCCAAACGTATCACTCTCTAATGAAGATGTTAAAGTGATAGAGTTTTTGATTTTCAAAAAAGATCAGTCAGGATGTGGATAAATAGACAATCCTTTGGTCTTCTCATGGGATTTGTTGTCAATGAGAAGAAAACAACCATCCTTTAACTTGACATTCTTTTATAATCAACCCTTTCAGGAGGACACACAGCAGCAGGATGTGAGAGTGATCATGTGACTTACATTGATGAGCTCGATCTCCCAGATCTTCTTCACCAGCTCCATGGAGGTGTAGCCGTTGATGAGGAAGGACTTGGTGTAGTCGCCGAGCTCCAGAGACTCCAGCCACTCGGCCACAGACGTGGGGTTGTTGCCATCGTAGCCGACAGGTCGCACCTTCAGGACAGACAGAAAAGGGATCTTTGAAGGTAACCTTTTCATTACTTTTCAGCATTTCTTTTAAGGACTGCACAGATAACTGAGCATAGGGCTGCTCAATTATGGCAAAAATCATAATCTCGATTATTTGGGTCAATAATTGATATCACGATTATTAAAAACGATTATCCATTTACTTTGAAAACATCAATTTATTGGAGGAAAAAAATGTGAACAGTATGTTTTTAAAAGTTGATTACCCTGAGCGTTAAGTATAATTCAACTGAAAAACCAATAAAAAAAATAATTATACTTTTTTTTTTTTAATTAATAATAATTATTAAAAAATAATCGTTTCATTTCGATTACGTTGTTTTCGTAAGCGTTGCAAGCCATAATCGTAAATGCGATTACAATACGATTAATTGAGCAGCCCTAACTGAGCATAGGTCTTGATATCTCTCAAGTCTCACTTCTTTAGGGACATAAAATGTGTTTTCTTCCATGTTCTCATAGAAATATAGGAGACACTGTGATGAAATGTTAGAAATGTTTTGCTATCTTTCTGCCCATATGGTATCTATGACCTGGAGCTTCGAAGCCTTGAACAGCTTGTATGCTCTTTACAAAAAGAAATCTACATTCCAGCCTACATACTTATTTCTTATATAACCTTACAGCTGTTAGAATTATATTTACACTACTTTTGACTGTGCTTGACTTAACTTTTTTTTAATTCTGTCTTCATTCTGCTGCAGCAGCTTCATTTATACATGGGGATCATTAAATATTTACTCTATAAAGACCTTCCCAAGTACAGAAGAGTGGAGGCGGGAGCAACTCACACTGAACTTTAAAGTGCATTTTTCAACATAGAGCAAAACTATATGACCCATGTTTATTCAAAAGAAAATAGCTGCAGCAGCAGAGGGTTATTGCTCATTTTATTTCCCTTTGACAGCCACAACAGCTTCAGTGAGTTTATGGTGCCCCAAAAAAACACCCCCCATCCGTGTGTGAGGGTAGACAAAAGTTAAAGGTTGAAAGGTTTTCAGTTCAACGTGTTTTGGAAAGTTTAGGGGGAATGAGAGGAGAAAAGTGCTGACTGGGGATCAAAGATTTCTGGGTGTTGGTATGAAACTGAAGAAGACTACTTTTCCTTGCTCTCACTGCGGTTCCACAGCTTTGATCTCACTATCTCTCTCTCTCACACACACACATAGTGTCTGACTTTGCTAACATAAAGCAGCTAGCTTCCCCATACATCTGTAAGTATTTGTTGTGTTTCTGATGTAGTTTGCATCCTGTGATCTCCAGTAACATACAGTGCATCTTTTCCTGAATCACCCAACTCTTTGGAAAGTATTTCTCAGAACATGCAGAGCCACCTCCAGAGAGTGATATCACATGAAAACACAGATGGAGCAGGAGATTGGCTGACTGTTATGGTTCAACATGTTTCATTATCTGCAGCACTGACCCTGGGCAGCAGCCGGATGGCCTGCAGGAGGCGCTGTCTGTGGGCCGAGTTGAGGATCCCGATCTCCAGCAGGTCCTGGTCCTCCACCACGTTGCTACCCTGCAGGGTAACAAGAGAGAAGCTAAGTTAGGATTCATGTAGCATTATTACACCCATAGTTAACAACGAAACACTGTCTGTGTGTTAAGCATCGCTCCACATAGGATGACTTTCACAGGCAAAAAAAACCCAACACAATACAATAGCAGTACTTGCCGTTAACTTGAATACAATTCCAACAGCATCCGATAGCATCTCAATGTTTAAAGTCTTTATTTTTATTATAATGGTTTGTGAAATCAGCAAATCATTTGGCTTATTTATAAAAACTAATCATCGTAAAGAACCACACCAATGCAGATTGTTCAAGTGGTCATTCTTTTCCATGTATTTCCATATGAGTTGAACAACATGTTAAAGCTCAATCTGAATTCCATCATGCATTATGTTTTTTTTTAAAAGTTCAATCATCATACAATGGTAATCCACTTTATATGCAGATTGATTTGGAGAGTCTGCACTGCAGTACCTCATTGCAATAATGTCACTGATTAAAATGCGTGATGAACTACACCACATATGCACATTTGTACAGAAATGAAAACAAAAAATACAGCTATAAGGGTTCTGGTTTGTGTGAGTGTTTGTAGTATTGTATTAGAAGAAACGTGATTAAACACTGGTACAGTCTCAATTGAAATAACCACACATTTAAGATTGTAATTATTGTTACATTTTAGAAGAGGACTGTCTTATATGTTGTATCATAAAAGCTGTCCTGGCTTTATTGCATTTGTTTCACCAATGAAGTCCACCTGTCTTATCCATGTTTTCCAAGTATGGCATTGGTTAATGACTTCACTGCCACAGCAGGAAATGAGTAGGCATTAGTCTTAGACTTGAACATAGTGATTCAAATATGAATAAAAAGACAAAAAAACATGACCACCAAGTTGGTGAAATGTGTTCATGGAGAATATACAAATTAAAGTGAATGAAATGTGTAGTTTTAATCTTTTTGTGTGGCACCCAGAAACCATTTCAAAATAAGTGTTTCCCTCCTGATGATCGCCTGAATATCACTAACACACCCACAGGTAAAAACACCTGTGCTGCAGAGGCAAATGTCCACACTAAATCCTCATTTCATTTCGTAGGAGTTAATATAATATAATTAACGCGCTTAAAAATAAACATTTAAAACACAATATGCTATCAAAGAAAGTAATATTTGAGTAAACATGTAATAAAGAACAATACATGATACAGAACTGCAACCAATAGTAAGGCATAGAAACAAGATGAGATATTCCACACACACACACACACACACACACACACACACACACACACACACACACACACACACACACACACACACACACACACACACACACACACACACACACACACACACACACACACACACACACACACACACACACACACACACACAGTAGCATCCACAGTTTCACCTTTAATTAATCTAATGGGAGACATTGAGACCTATCAGTCTTTGTCATTCCCCACCCCCCCGGAGAGAAGGAGAGGGTCTTCATGCAGGCACATCATTAGAGGAAAAGCTTGATGCATGGAGGGAAGAGACGCGTGGATATGAAGACAGCTGCAGCATATTCAAGAAAACTTAAGGAATTGCACTGCTACTACTAAACCTTTTGTCATGTTTCTGTGTACAATAATAAGATAGAACTGCATTTTCTTCTTGCAACCCTTTGTTGCATAATGACAATAACTGATTTTCAAATATGGCATATTGCATCGTTCAAATTCATCATTGTTTTTTTAGTGGGAAGAAACTTTAAATACCTAACTATTTGAACCTTAAAACTAACCACCAACTGATTCTGCATTACAAAAGTAATTAGTAAAGACAATTATTTCCTTACCTTTATTGATCCTTATGCACATAATGCTAACCCAAACACATGGTCTATTATTCCCTGCCCTTATTCTATTGCCATGTGTGTTTTTGTTTCATTTCAGGAGGTTCTCTAAACTTTACCTTTTAAAAGTTTAAAATGTCCAAACACTTTGGACAGAAATGGCCCTTAAATTGAGCTATTTCAGTTTAACTTTGTTGTCCCGAGGGCTCCACCAGTCTGCACTATCAAACATCAGGCAGCAGCAGCCTCTTATTGGGCTCATCCTGAGTAACCTTATTCCTTCCTCACCTACACCTGGGCCTCTGTGAGAAGAGAGCAGTGCATAGAGGAGATCCCAGGCTGATTAATACAGCCCAGAGCAAAGGCGGCGTTGGAGTTACCATGCTACAACTTCACAGCGGAGTAATGACTGCGTAGACTCAAAGGCTGGAATAATTGCTCCCTGTTGGGATGCTGATGGAAAGAGATAGAATTCTTTAATGTCTGTTCTTTTTGTCTTCTTATCAACGCTGCCCTTTTTCACGTTCTGTTTCCACATTATGTTTGTCCCATATCTGCCATTTACAAGTGCACTTAATGGATGAGGGGAAACAAGTCAAACAGACGCATTCATATTAATCGAGAAAAATAAAAAATAAATATTTTTGCTAACGTAGTTTGTGTTTCGCAGTGTCGAATGGTGCTTTGAGTGGTACCAGTTTACATCCTGGGCACTGGATCACCACACTGCTATCCAGGCTGCAAGTGGAGCCTCGCAGATGGGGGGTGCTGAGGGGGCTGTCTCGCTGTCCCACGCAGCAAGCAGGAAATGAACCCAGCTCACACTGTCCGCTCCTCGCAACGTCCCGCCAACACGGCACCCAGACCCCACGCAGCATTCTCATCTGTTTGTTACTGGTGTCATTTTCTGGTTGCTAAGTAACGCCATTGTAACACATAATCGCTGATGTTCCGCTGTAACGGTGGTGGACTCGTCAGAACAGAGTGGGCGAGCTGACCAATCAGAGCACAGTGGGCTCACAGGGAGGGGGAGGCAGGAGCTCCAACAAGCCGTGTAGGACAGAGAGTGAATACACATACTATACAGAGATGCTGTATGAGAAACCAATGTGATTTAGTATTCAAATGTATTCAGTATTTTCTTTATTTTAAACGACTCATGCCCGAGACGTTTCGGACAACCGCAACCCTTAATTACCGGTGGGTGATGGGTATCAGACTTATTAGTTAAAAAATGAGGTAGAAAATCAGAACGCGCGGATTGACGGGAGAGACGCGAGTCACTCTCCACCGTACGGTAAAACTTAAGAGACGGTAGTCTCACAAGAACACACTGGTGTGAGTCTCTCGTATTTGTCTACTCTGCTAATTCATGACACCTATTGGACGAGTGGTGTCCGGCACAGTAGACGGGTAGTGTGACTCCTCCTTAGTTTGGAAAGTCGGTTGTTATTTTGTCCTAACATAGTTCTTAGACGTTTGGTTCTTCACAGAATCTTTATACGTAATATTGTCACACTTACAATATATCTTACTTTTCACAAACGAGAGATTTTATCTTTACTTTTTTAATTTCCTAAAATTAGGTGGTTGGTGGTAAGTGGCAGTGTCTCTCTCTCGTCAGTAATCTATCCGTCATCAATCATCTACCTACCTNAGAATAATATATTCTGTAATAAGGATAATTAGAGTTGCCACCTAACGAAACATGGATATTGACAATATTTCATTTTATATATTATTGTTGTTTCCTCCATCTAAGGAACATTGGGTCAAATGAACTTCCACAGCCATGAAGTTGCTTTTATCAGCCGCAGTTTCTTTAGTAAACACAGCACAACCTCATGTGTTATCTCTTCATTTCTGACATGTATCTAGTACTGCGCCTATTTATCTTTGTATTTCCATATATAAGCTAACCCCTCTCTACCTTTGTCTTCATCGGCTGGCTTCTATTTTGTTTGTTTTTGAATCATCGTTCTGCCTGAAAGCATAGCATCCTGATAAAGGAGCTTTACATGAAATGATGTCAGTATTTGTTTATCTCAGTGCCTCCACAATAAACTAACCCTCAGTTTATGTGACTTTCTGTAGTATATCTCTCTCAAGTGAGCGATAACAAAGCCTGCTAAATCTTTGAATTTCCACTATCGTTCCCCCTCAGCCTTCCACTTCTATATTCTGGTCACATATCTTAGTGTCTACGCTGCCATGCGCTGTTTAGTGAGGTGTATGTTTGATGGTAATGATGAGTGTTAACAGGGACAGTGTGACTGCAGTCAGAGGACTGAGCAAGGTGAACTGAGTCTTCGCTGATGACTCGTCTCAAGGAGATGCCAAAGATCCACCGTAAAGTGGCTCTGAACATGCATGAACTGAACACGCTGCTTTCAATCAAATGATACCCTTGATTTCATTGGAGGACACATAATGCCAGACCTTGCAATGAAAATTTGATTTGATAATGACAAATCCAAGTGAAATAAGAATTAGTCATCTCTACACCACTTTGGTTTAATTCGCTGCTCTCAATAGGTTTGATTAAAGACCCTGTGGGCAGCTGTTTTCTTTAATAAACAGAAAGGCTTTGTTACATGTAGCTTGAGAAAAAAGCGAATACTTTACCCTTAAGACTCGGTTGAGACCAAAACAGCTAAATAAAAAATATGTATTTTCAGAAAGTGAAACACCTCTGACACAAATGCTGATGTATCCTTCATGTGCGCAATGTCAATAAGTCAATGTATATGAACCTGTTCTCCAGAAATTATCCAACTCAAATTCTTTGTTACAGCTAACCCAAGGAGCTGTCCATTCTAGCAAAATGACATTAAGCGGCATTTTTCCCTGGTTGCCTTTTAAGCAAACCACAATGCAAGACAAGGCACTTATGTGTATCTTGACTGACATTAGCAACAGCTTATGTAGGCAGAGGCTCAAAGTGTGTGTCTGTATTGGTGCTGAGATTCTGCTGTTAGACAGTGTCTCCTTGGTTGGTATACACACAATAGTCAGTCCACTTTTTATGTTAAGCTCCACTGCCTATTGTGTCCCCATCCCCCTACACATATGTACAGTCATTTTCAAAAGGGTCTGATTAGTGTCCATCGAGTGTCCTTCCTATCAAAGTCTCCATAACAACCACTCAATCCATTTGATATAACAGTGGAGCAGCATTTGTCCTCTACTGGATGGTTAAGGTGACCAGACACGCCCACTCTAATGACCCCCATTAGTGGTGAACGGTAATGGTAGATTGGAATGGGCCATGTTTAAGTGTATGTATGCATGTCCTCCTACATTACCATACAGTACATGGTGACCTTCTTACTCCTACAGGTATATACTGAATCTGATCAGAATTTAGGTCAAATTCATTTTTAAACCAATCAATTCTACGGATGAACTTGAAATGGCCCTGGAATGAAAAATAAAGCTTTACATTTCTGATGCACTTTGAGTAGTTGCGGTTTGAATCTGCCATTTACTTCAATTTCCGATACTGAAATGAATTTGACACAAACCTCTCCTCGGGAGAATCCACAGCCAACGATAAAAGGAGCGCTGCAAATACCAATGTAAACCCTGAAGCTCGGGCCTGAACTGCATTAATATCAATTTGTGGAAGTTCTCCCAAGGTCGGATAACATTAGCTGCCTTACTGTTTGATCAAACACAACAAAGAGAGGTTCAAAACTCCAATCGGGAGTCCGGGAAAAACTTCACCAAAGACATGCCCTGAGAGAGGCCCAATCACAAAAGACAACTTTAAAGTCACTGTGATGTTTGTAATACTGTTTCATCTTCAGCTCTTTTTATTATTAATTGTGTCCAAAGGCATTTCAGAGGAGATGACGGAGAGAAACATTTTAAGACAAGAGGAGTGAGGCCAGAAGAGCAGAAAATATGTTGGTCTCATAGAAGTACTGCCAAAAACCCTTAGCGACTACAAACTAGGAGCTAATGAATAAAATATGTTTGCGGGTTTGATGAAAAAAGAGAGTGAATATTTGACTTATATTAAATGTGGCGTGATGGGAGGTTTGAGAAAAACCCTATACAGTAATGCAAAAATGCTTATTGGTCTTATAGCTTCTTGGAATTCCCAATTAGTTCCAGATTGTATTTTTATTTTCACTCATGTTGCAACATCTAGTTGTTTGACTTCACTTGCTGTTAATATTACCAATTTTGAATTCGTTCATCTTTTACTTTGTTTATGTATAAACTCTGGAAACATTATGTCAATACAGCTTAATTGAATATATATAGAATATTGAAAAAATGTGCTGAAGAAGTCTTATGTGTGTGTGTTATTAGCCCACATAAGCTTTTATAGTTAAACAAAATAATAATATATCAAATTATAACCGCAGACCCCTGACATTTTTAAATGCAGACGAGCAGTAAAAAACAAGGGCAAGAGTGTGTGGCCCCTAAAGTGACTATCAGTATAAAATACTTCATGATGCTTGCAAAGGCCAAATGAATAAAGATGCACAGTTACCACGTGAGGGAGAGACACAGAGGTTTAATGACTTCTTCCTGTT
Organism: Notothenia coriiceps; assembly: GCF_000735185.1. Classification (NCBI taxonomy): domain Eukaryota; kingdom Metazoa; phylum Chordata; class Actinopteri; order Perciformes; family Nototheniidae; genus Notothenia; species Notothenia coriiceps. The sequence goes on from NW_011370295.1 coordinate 364,100, forward strand.
ACCAGGGTAACCAAATAAAAGAGATGCAGGTCACACCAAGAGGAGGACCAGAACGAACACACACAGATAAACACATATACAAATGTCTTGATAGTTCAGCTCGTGTCAGGAAAGAACAAGAACAGGTTGAAGTGGCATTAATGCACTTGCAGCGTTATCTAAAAAGAAAACATTCTTCTCTCCTGGTTGCTAAAACATTCTTATAGTATTAGCGCTATGCTTTTAAAACCCTGGGAATTAACCCCAAAACATGTATTTCTCTGCTACTGAAACGTTGCCACTTTTCCCCAACAGCGACAATCTGCAACTCCAGATAAAGTCCTGCAGTCAGCACCCCTCTCTGCGCCTCTGCTGCAGTTTCTCTCTACACGTCTTTATCCCTACTCTTTGCCTTCCCTCTTAATCCTCTTTTCCACATTCATTGTATTCTTCCCCTCTCTACCAGTGGATTTAAGTCTTAAAGACACACACCGACACACGCCAACATCAAAAGAATATCGGAATGCGAAATGACCCAGCAAGCTTCTCTTTTGCGTCACTGAAGGGACCATCAGATAAAAGCAGGCTGCATCCTGATCCGCAGGCTACAGGTGGATGTGTGTGTGTGTGTGTGTGTGTGTGTGTGTGTGTGTGTGTGTGTGTGTGTGTGTGTGTGTGTGTGTGTGTGTGTGTGCAAAAACCATGAAACAAACACGGTTTTTAACATGCATCTTCAGTGTGGTGTGTGCATGTATTTCTTCAGCTTGATGCAGGCGTGGGACTTCTGTGCGTAGGAGGACCTCACATGGCATCGGTGGGGAGAGGCAGCAATGATTGAGAGAGAGGATGTTAGAAAGAGGAGGAAATCCAATACATGAAAGAGATCAGTGTGAAGAGGAAAAAGGCTAGTCAAGCTGCAAAGAAAAGGATGAGAGATGAGCAGCAACACCTCAGGGAACACGGAGAGCTCAGAGGGAGGTGGGACACACCGGTAGAAATTTCTTTTAAAGCACAAAAAAGAGAAATCACTGAGAGAAGAAGAGAACAACAATGGAAGAGAATAGTTGAAGATAAACATCCAATCCTAAACTCCTATAAAAAAGGGTCTCTGTTGTCTCCCCCAAAAACACTCGTGCCCACACTCACCATGAACTGCACGTTGTCGAATCCATTTGCCAGCAGGTGGTTCTCGTACTGGACCAGGCCGATGGAGTCCAGCCACTGACCCACAGATTGCATGGGGCAGCGGGGACCTATGAGAGGGTGGAGGGGCAAACGCTTCAGTAAGGAGTAGCCGTCCACGCGGTAGCAGCGGCAGTCCGGCTGAGACAGCTGGCACTGCCACATCATGTTATGGCGGGCAACGTGGCTGTCGAAGGAGCCCGCCATGCTTTACAGTCTTTCAGCAAGGCAGCAGGAGGAGGGGGAGAGTGAAGGGGAGGCAGGTAGAGGGGTGGGGAAAGGTGAAGAAAGAAGGAGGAGGATAAGGAGGTGGGGGAGGCTACGCTAGAGGCATGGTGAGGATGGAAGGGGGTCAGCATGCAAGGATGCAAGAGGGTAAAGGGTAGGCGTCCAGATGCTGCTTTCTCTGAGTCCAGCCCGAGGGAGGAGGAGAGGGGGGAGGCTGAAGTTGTATCCAGAAAACAAGCTTCTGTCCAGGGGTTAAATCCTGCCGGAGATGGGTGTTGGATAAAACTGGAGGTATAGATCCTAAAGCAAGAACCGCTTTCTTTTTCAGCTGTTGCGCTCGCTTGGCTGCTCCCTTCAGCGCGGGCGTGTGTGTGTGTGTGAACGCGAGTGTGTGTGTCAGGCAGAGAGAGAGAGAAAAAGAGCGAGAGCTGCCTGCGCTGTAGATTTCTCTTTATCAAGTACTCCCACTCTCATCTGTATGCTTCTGCAGCCTCCTCTCTCTCCCTCTCTCTGAGCACTGCTTTACTCCCTCCTTCCCACTCTCTCCCTCTCCCTTTCTCTCCCTCACTTTTGCTCTGTCTACCTCCTGTGTCTATCTTCTCTCACGGTGTCGATCGTCACCCTGCTGCTCTCCATATATCCGGCTCGCTCTGCTGATAATAGCCATAACAACAGCTCCGGCTTCTTTGTCTGCAAGGAGCCCCCTCCCACACACACACACACACACACACACACACACACACCATGCTGGGTGTATGTATGCAGCCACATCTATATGTGTGCGTTTACTGAGTTGTGGTTCAGTTATGTGTGTGTTGTTGTGGTGGGGTCTTGTTTAGCACAAACAGGATTCCTCCTGCTGGTAACCATGGTTAGAAGAGGCTTTGCTTTCATAGATGAAAAGAGAGAGGAAGAGGGGAGGGGATCAGAAGGTGGAGGATGGGGGAGTTCAAACAGGGAGAGGGGGATGAACGCAGTAAATAGAGATGAGGACTGGAGGATTGAAGGTAAGAAAATAAAATACGGGGATTTGATGTGCACAATAAAGTCACAAGGTAGAATAATCCATACGCTCATATAGACAAGAAGGATAACTCGGATTCATCTCCATTCAGGTCTTATTTTTGTGGTTTTGCCCACCATTCCTCTTGGTTTAAATGAAGAACACTTTAGTGCATGCAAAGTAGGGAGACATTATCATTCAGCATTTCTCCGTGGCTCCACCTCACCACTGGTTATTAGTGAGTTACCTCAACACCATCTGTTTGCAGGTTCATCTATTACTGATGTAATCTATAGCACTTCTCCAGATCCCAGAGCTACCAGTGCTAACTGATTACTGGGACAGTTTAAAAAAATGTTTTGAGCCCTTAAAATAAAGCTAATTCTACCAACGTGCCATTACCAACTGTTAATGGGGGAAGAAATAGCTATACAAAAAAGTTAAATATATGATCAGAGGCCTGAACAGGTAATTCTTAAAGGCAAAAGATTAGAAGATTGACCAAAATAATTGTAACTTTATGCAGCTTATTTTTTCCAGCTTTTCTATCCTGTTAATATTTTAAATACTTCAGGTTTTATTGTTGAAAACTGGGCCAAATACATAACGTGTTTTGCGGAGGTAATAAGATCTTATTTGTAATAAATCTGAATTATCCTCCTAGTCAGATTGAGTCACAAAGACATACTTGTGTGTATTTTACCTGAGGCGTCCTCCTTGATGTCCAATCCGCTGCCTATGCCTGCACCAATAGAGCTCATAATCTTGTCGATCTGAACAAATGTGAGAGAGAGAAAGAGAGCCATAGTTAGAGAGATGTACGGCATGTTCAAAGGAAAGTCACTTCCCAGTAATAAGGCTAACCCCTATTTCTGGATTCAAGTGTCACATAACATGATCATTATGCCAGCCAGCTCATTGAATGTCAGTCGTTCCCCTGGTGAATTGGAAAAGCAAGGAGGAGCAGAGTCGGGGGGTGAGATGTGTTAGCAGGAAACATAAAGACAGAGTGGAGATGAAGGAAGAGGAGGAATGATTGGAGGGAGCTTCCGTGGCTTCATTAGTGTCTGGCTGCTGGCTGTCTGTCCACCAGTCATCCCGACCCTGGACCCGCTGCTACCCACTGAACTGTGCTATCTGTACATCCACCTGTCAGCCCCCCCGGCCCACCACAGGGCAGAGGAACTGGCCTGCCGCGACCGGCCCCACACCAGTGTTTAAGGGTCAGTTTGGACAGATTCAAACTGTTTTCACACACTGGCAGACCCTGACAGTGGCCATATCTTAGCAGCCGGACATACAGGTAGCAATTTCTTCATGTCGCTGCACACTAAGCAAATCTGACCAAGGGCGTACATTCTGGTGTCCAGCGGCCCCTTCTCCACCCTTGCTTGAACCAAACCAAACTTCAAAGTGGTCCTTGATTTTGATCTGTTAAGTTGTATGACTGCATCTTACACGGTTAGAAGAAATCTGTCCACAGACCGACCTTTGAACTCGACCTTCATTTCAATTATTCTGTCTGCATCTTTCAAGGTGGTACCACAGATTTCCGATCTCATAAACCAGTATTCAACACAGCTTACGCCATTAACCAAAAGAAAACAGAGTAAGAGACTGTTTATTTATCTAATCCATAAGAACATATTTAAATTCAAAACAGGGTGTGAGTCTCTTGCGTTTTGCTGACATATGGTGTGGTGTTTCGGAGGAGAAAAACAGCACTCACCAAGCAAGTACAGCAAAAGTTCCCAGTGAGCAAAACGCAAATATAAGTTAATTATAGTAATCCACTGGAGTTAAGCTCAACAGACTTACCACCGCTGTGGTTTTCTTGATTAAACTCAAGAAAGGGCTTTAATTACAATCCAAATCACCACAAACAATCCATCAGCACATTTCAAGGTAAAGCCAGATTGTAGCACTCATTTGTAGCATGTGCTAGTAGCCCTAATGAGTATGTGTATCTTGAGATCATGGACATCCCTCATGACTTGTCTCCTGCTAATAAGGCAACTCTTTCAGTAGCATGTGCCGCAAATAGAGCAACTTTGCCTGTTAAATTTACATACATCACTTCACAATTTCCCTGAAGCCATCTTATCTCATGCTCCTATACCACGCAATTAAACAAGAAAGGTCACCTTAATTGCTGAGGATTATGGGAAATTCCATATGGTAATACATCTCCATTAGCAAGTTGTGAGCTACTGTATGTTGAGAAAGCTAATGAACATGTACATGCAAATGTGTGCAGGGGCGCACACATGTACTTTCACTCTCTCACTTAGCATTATTTTAAAAACAGGAATACTGATTAAGTCATTCTCATTCTTATGTTCAGTGTAAACAAGCATCAGTTTGCAAAATTGTGTGTGTGTGAATGAGGACCAGTGAGCAGAATGTAATGTGTCTGTGACCCGAAGTGTTGACAAAAGCAATGAGATTCAGTAAGTGGTGTCAATGGACCATATCTGTGTCCGACACCCATTAATGGATTTCAAAGAGAGGAAAGAGAGAAACAGCTCATTAGGCGCTTTCACAAAAAGTACTTTGCCGTACTTAGTTCCCAGTACTTAGTTCATCAGAACTCTTTAGTTCTGATGAACTAAAGAGCAGATCACGTTCACACCAGAATAAGTCTCTGAGGGAGGATTAGTCTAATGAGGCCGCTGACATCACTTCTTCTTCTGCTTTGGGTTTACTGGCAGGCTGCAAACAACTTCAACTTTTCTGAGTTTTAAGGGGCGTGGTTTGCAATTCTTCCAGCCAATCAGAAATGGGAACCTTTTTCTCCCATGAAAGTACCTGCTCTCTAGCAGAGACTAAAAAGGGGGTGAAAAGGTTCTCATGAACTAAGTTCTAGTTCCGGATTTTTTTGGTGTGAACGCAACATTTCAAGGACTATCAGAACTATACTGGGAAAAGTAATCCGGTGTGAAAGCGCCTAATTGGCTGGAGAAATTTGGACGGCCCCCAGGAGAGATGCTGCACTTAAAAAAGCATACATTTTTCATCAGAAGTACATGTAGTTCCACAGTGAGAGGAAGTGATTCACTTGAGTGGGGATAAGATTAAAATAAAAATATCTCAAGTTTAAGATCAAACCTCATCTTACCTCTTCCCACTCAGCCGTGAAGGAGGGTGTCCTCTCCAGTCTTCCCCCTGGGCTGGCCCCCTCTCCTGGGCTGGGACTCCCGGGCCCCTGGCCTCGAGACCCAGACCCCCAGCCGTGCTCCTCCTAGACAAGGCAACAACCAGTCATTCGATTGAACCATTATCAAACTACACACAGTCAGTATCAGGGGGGCCAAATATTCTTAACATTTTGACTAGCTGAGCAATAACGCTGTTAGATAACAGACCTGAGTCCTCTCCGTGCTCATCGAAGTTTCATCTATAATAACGTATTTTTCATCAAACAGACTATTTATTTATCATTTATTTACAAAGAATTAAAGCAGCAGTCTCATAAAATGTGCCGCACAGTAGGGGGGACTGTGGCCCAGATTAGAGTTATCTAATTGGTTGCATTGGTTTCTGTGCAGCCTCACTCTGCATGATACAGCAAGATGCAAACTATCTTCATGGCTGATTTTAATTTAAATAATTTATACAACTGAATATTTACAATACATTCATTTGCACTCATTGCAAACTCAATGATGAACTAAACTTTTATGATAAGAGAGACATTTAAAACTTGTAATAAAGGATACTTGTATGTTATACTAATAGCATAATGTGTCAGAGAGCACATCACGAATGAATCTCTGCTTCATAATGCAATATAAAGGCTGGGCTCTATATGATGAATAAAGCTCTCATTAATTCTTGGTTTGCAATTCTGGATTAGAAATACAAAAGAAGATTTAAAAGTAGAATTGTTAGCGACCACTGACCTGTATGGGAGACACAGCTACAAGGTTGGAGTCAGACTTGGACAGAGACTTGGAGAGCTGCAGGTCCAACACGCTGCGGGGCATGGACCTCATTCTCCCCAGGGTGCAAGCCCTTTCCTCGTATCCAGCACCCGATGGACCCCCCTTTGACGCAGCGCCTGTCCCCCGTAACTCTGGAACGTCCCCGTTCTGACCGGAGGAGCAGGAGGGTGGGTGGCCCAGCGTAGACCAGCCACAGGAGGGGCTCCCCTGCTCGTGGTTCCTGGGCTGGTCCTGGTTGACCCGTGTGTGGAAGATAGTCCGATACACCACCTGAGGCTTCTGGGGGTCGTCGGCAGTACTCTGAGGTGATGATTCGCCCCCCGTTCTGGAGACGATCTGTGAGGGTCCTCCTTCGATCACAATGTTGATTTCTGGGGTCTGCAGCAGGTTGCTCTGGACGTCTGTGGAGGCATGTTTTCGAGGTTTGGGGCTGTAAAGGTGGTAAGGCGTTTCGGGGGTTTCACATGCCGGGGAGGATCCATGAAGGAGGCCTGCAAACTCCTCTGGGATGTGGCTCTTCCTGCGATCCTCCAACAGGGCGCTGGGTGTGGAAGAAGAGCAGAGAGGAGGAGGAGGGGGATCTCGCTGGTACGGCCCGTCGTCTGCACACAGGATAAGACACAAAAACATTGACTGATAAGGATTAAATCCTCAAGATTTGCATGAAATGGTCCTGTAACAACAATGATGCACACTATAGCATTTACTCCTGGAGAAAACAAGACAGAATTAAGACATTTACACACCTTGCACAAACGAACCACAGAAAACAATGCTCAGAACACAACAGAACAAAGAGAGGAAAGCAATGTGGTTACCGGTAAATAAAACAAAAACAAATACTGCAAAACAACCAAAGCTGTGAATAGCAAGATAAGAGTGGTGTTATACATCTTGTGCTTCAACTGTTGTTCCCTTAAGGAAAAATCAAAGAACTCCTGACTTAGATTTTACACCTCTGCCCCTTCACTGTCTGGGTGAAAACGTTGTGTGTCTGAACCTGTGCATGTATGCATGAACTCACCGGGTCGGATGTTCATGCAACATTGAATGGGTTTTATTTTTTGAGGCGATGCTTTTAGAGGCTGTCTTTGTTCAGTGGGGTGAAAGAGAAGCTGCTGAAAGCTTCTTTTGACTCTCTTTGTATAATTGTTAGTGTGAACTAAAATGCCTGTGTGTGTGTGTGTGTGTGTGTGTGTGTGTGTGTGTGTGTGTGTGTGTGTGTGTCTGCTTGACTTCCTGCTTGTCACTTTATGTTTGCTTAAGATCCCAAACAAATCACACCTGAGGTCCCACTCCTTGTCATGCATGCTTAAAAGATGAACTCCTCATGATACAAGATGCAACATAAGAGGTGAATTTCTTTTTTATTATTCCTCCTTGATCATTTGTTACACATCACTAGAGCAAAGCCGCTACGCTCAAACTCATAATGATAAATCTCCAGCTCAATACTACTCTGTGGCACAGAGATAGCATAATGTTTCAGTGATATTCAGGTTGTTACTTAGCCCCTCAGGGAGCAGCCCTGTTCTTATTTATTTATAGTATTACAAATAAAAGCTGTAACACACTGTGACTAAAACAGACTACAAATCACCATATTTTAGGAGTAACAATGGTTAGTAGAGGTGTTAGTATGAGTGAATGGAAGTCCGGTAGGCAAGTAGAATAAATTGTACGGGATAAATCAGACAAAGAGCAATGAAATGAGTGTGAAGGATTGAAGGATAGATGGCTGCTCTAATCATCTTTTGATATTACCAATAGGGGATATTAGTATTATGTGTATTAATCCACAGAAAAGGATCCCTTAATTAAAAAAACTTTTAAGCCTCTTTCAGTGTACCGTTTTGGTACGGTACCGTTTTAGCCTCACAGCTCTCATCAGCATCTTTCCAGCACTCATTTACAAAATACCAACGTTAGCAACTACTTAGCTAACATGGTGGAGCTTCTAGCTGCCAAAGAGTAAGGTATCTATTGAGACCAAAACAGAGCTGAAAGACTAAGCTGGAAAATATTAGAGTTATACTAAACAAATGGACAGAAACACGACTTACAATCGGGGCTAATGTTGCTAAATGGATTTCAGTATGATTGTTGCACTGCACCCAGAGGGGTCCAGAGAGTAACCGTAATAAACAAATGCAAATTGTATGTAAAATCATGTATACTGTTAAAGTCAGTTAGTGTTTTCCATCTATTTCCATTTTATGTAAATTATTAGCAAAAATATTTGATATTGTTTCTTCTATTGCATGGTAATGAAAAAAAAAAAAAGATTGTAACGCTGTCTGCACTGAATGACCTCTTATTATATAGAGTAACTGACAACAAATGAATACACAGTTACTCTGTATGGACTACACAACTTGAGCTACTTTCAAAATTCTGCTCAGATTTGCATCCTGAACAACAATGTATGGAAACAAATTAATGCACGGAATACTATAATAGCTATTTATTATACATAAAACAAATAAACACGGTTACCACAAGTAAAAGCACTTATTATATAGAATAAGTACTGTTACTGTTATTGGCTAGAACAGCTGCTAATGAATGTCATGGTGATCCATCAGCAGGTAATAATGATGTCCTTGATTTGCTTAAACACAAACACACGTCTGAAACCTACAAGAGGATTTTCAGGATCTGATTTTGTTTTCCAGACATCTGCTTATGAAGCCATTATACAACATCATTTTCCACTCTGTCGCTTAGCATTCTTCATAAATCTAAATCTTTGTGTGTGTCCAGCCTGCTCTTTCTCTGTTCCCTGTCACTGTGTGTTACTGTTGTGTACCAGGCCATGTAAACAATATCAACACTGATAAATATCACACACCACACACACACGAATGAAAAGAGTGCCTGTCGTTTTCACGTGTAATCAAAACTGGCACTTGAATAATTGCACGTACCCCCACTGCCCTCCACACATACTTCATTTATAATTTTGTCATTTCATCACAAAGTCCTGCCGAATGCCACCTTCTCGCCTCTCGCCTCTACACACACACACACACACACACACACACACACACACACACACACACAGACAGAGATACACAGACAGAGATACACAGATACACACACACACACACACACACACACACAAACACAGCTTCGTTACGCCATGCAGCAACAATCTGATTTGCTGTTTTGGATCGGCCCTATTTTAACTTCTGGTGACTTCACACACAGATATCCACGTTGAGCTGCTCCTGTAACGCAGGGATCAGCTGAGATCTGTCAGAGGCCTTTTAAAGGCAGGACCAGACACTGGAGGAGCCATGTCCAAGTACTGATGTGCAGGTTTACTCACAAAAGTACTGTAGGAAATGATTGTTTATATATTGGCTTTCAATTTAAAGGTCCCATGGCCATTTCTACTGATCATAATTCCATTGTTGAGGTCTACTAGAATAGATTTATATTGTTCAATTTTCCAAACTCTCATTGGTTTCTCATACAGCATCTCTGTATAGTATGTGTATTCACTCTCCTGACCCCCCCTGTGAGCCCAGTGTGCTCTGATTGGTCGGGACGTTGCGAGGCTCGTTGCTGCGAGGAGCGGACAGGTTTCTTTGGCTACAGGGTGTACTTTGAGGGTTTGTGACCCTGCAGACCGTTTACATGCATAAAAACCTACATAACACACAAGGGGACGGGTAATAACCGGGAAAGCATGACATGGGCCCTTTAAAGCATCCTGGGGTTTTTTGATCATCCTATAATTCTTTTTTTAGGTGTAAAAGTTGTTCAAAGTAGAAAAATGCAACCTTTTCAGAAATGTTGAGGTATACATTGTCACATGATCCAGGCTTTAGCTAAACTATCCAAAAAGCAGTCCCTCTCTTTGTTGTTTATCCTCACTTTGTAATCAAGTTGTTAAAGGTATTTCATTTGTTAATCGAAACATAAGGCCTTAATTAGTTAGACTTGAATCAATCTTTACAAAAGTCTTAAAATGCTAAGGAGTTTTCTGATTCTGCATTTGTTCAAGTCTCAAAGGAATTACCTCATGCATTAATGTCATGCAGATCTTGATAACACATTAATTTCAAGCATTTACAAAGCCTTAAATCCAACGTATCTTAATCTTAATCTTAATGTCTTTGGTAGAAATCACATAAAGACGCAGGCTTTTTGAGAATAGTTTTTGTGTTGCATGTGATTCTGTGTGTGGTTACTCTTCAGAAAAGCATCCTGTAATTTGAGGGTCAAACTCGCAGCCGTTAACGTGATCTGACCTCACTGAAGAAACCTCGTTTTAAGGAAAGAAAGAAACTACTTCCTGTTTACAGTCTGCAGGGCGGGTTACTCTTACATTTTGAGGTCTTTGGGTTCAGTTTTCTTCCACATTTTGAACACCCCTTGAGGCACTTTAAGCATTTAGTTGAGATACAACTTTTATCTGATATCTACACACTTTCCCATACTCTGAAGTGTGTGTGCGTGTGCGTGTGCGTGTGTGTGTGTGTGTGTGTGTGTGTGAACCTGATGGGTTCAATTTATTTTGAGAGCCGTCATATGACTGAGAAGTGTTCATTTGACACAAAGCCAAGTGAGTCTGTTAGCATTCAATTACACACACCTATACATACACACACACACCTAATGTTGTGAATTGTTATTTGAGCCGAGGAAAAATAGATTTAAGCTTTAAACTAAAGGCATATTGATGACATGATAAATATGACATATAGACACCAGTCATGGATATCAGCTGATGGTAAATGTCAGTTAGGTAATTTGAACATCTTGGTTTTAAAGACCCAACATTTGTGTTCGTCATCACACATTCAGCCAATCGATGTAGCAATGCAGTGGCTCTTATTTTAAAGAGGACATACTCTGCTGATGGTTCATATTAGTATGTAGTGTCTCTACTGTGACATATCTCCATGTTCAAATCAGACAGCCAGCTTCAAATACGCAATGTGAAGAATGAGTACACCTGTTCCTTTTCATTTAAAAACGTGTATTCATCAGTCCTTTGTCAGCCCCTGTATGCGAGCTGTGCTTCTGCTGCATTCTGCTTTACATGTGATCCCCGAAATCAAAATCAGTGGAAGTTTTTGCAGCAGGACTTCTTTCCAGTCCTTGTTTTTCTGCGCTGTGTGTATCTCTCTCTCCCTCTCCTCCCATATCTATCTCTCTTCCTCCTCCCTCCCTCTCTTCTTTCCTCCCTCCCACCCTTCGTTTTGCGTCTACGCTCAGGGGTAAGAGGGTTCACTCTCATCCACTGATTTGTTTTTCTTTCACACTGCAGATGCGCACGGCCTGCAGAGCTGACACACACACACACACACACACACACACACACACACACACACACACACACACACACACACACACACACACACACACACACACACAGCTATGGGGTGGGAAAGCCTACTCCTTCAAACCTCTTAAAGGTGTGAACACCATCCTTTTGACACCCCCCCACCTCTCTCTGTCTCCCCTCCCCCTCTTATAAGGCCAGCTGGTCCTAAGTGATGCTTAACATGTACACCTGCACTGTGTGTGTGTGTGTGTGTGTGTGTGTGTGTGTGTGTGTGTGTGTGTGTGTGTGTGTGTGTGTGTGTGTGTGTGTGTGTGTGTGTGTGTGTGTGTGTGTGTG
>NW_011370295.1:376208-379872 GCF_000735185.1 Notothenia coriiceps
ACACACACACACCTTACACATATAACACACTAGCCACACTAGGGTCAATGTCACTGCTAAAAACATTCTGCGGTGGGTGACACAGACAGGCTACCTTCCATTACACACAACAGTACACACAGCACCACACAACACAGCACATCACCATCTACACACACACACGACAACACACTTCTACACGGACTACAGCAAACACATGAAGTCACCTGTACACAGATCAACCCTTGAAAAAACCAGTAACCACAAGCACACACAACATCCACACCACAACACCACCTACGAGCGAGAGGAATCCCACTGAAAACATGCATGAACCACACGAGACAAAAGTAAACGAACAATCAAAACATCCTTACCAGGAAGAATTCACTGTAATCCACATGTGCCCTCAGTGAGGCTCGCTCCATTAGGCGTGCCAGTTAGCACACAATGACACACAGCTGGAGTAGGGGTCGAAAATGCAAAACTAACATAAAATCCGAATGTCATATATCAATAGTGATTGCATCATCCGTGTAGATTAGAAACGCCGTGGTCTCATAACGCCGATCAACACCCATTGATTGATCAAAGTATGATCCTAACATGTTTTCAATGCCATGGATATATTTAATTACAACTATTCAATGCAGACAAAAAATGGGATTGGGGACTAAAGGAAGTGTAATCCAGTAGATGTCTCTCTGACTCCCTCTATCCCCTCCGTCACCATCTTGGTAATAAAGCGGCCAACTGGCATGAGGAAGGGCAGATGCGGCTTCTACGATGGGGACAGCGTGCATCTGAGTTCGAGTGTGTGTCGATGTGATTGTTAGTGGGTGTGTGGGTGCTGAGTGTGTACGAATGTTGTGGGGTGAGTGGTATGTGTGGTGTGTGTTGATGAAGCACATTCATCGTGAGTCACAGGTGAGGGGCTAGGGGTGAGATGTTGGGTGCCAAAGCAGGGAGGAGGGGGGGGGGTGCCCTGTGTGTGATGAACAGACAGAATTATATCAAGCCAGGAAATGGGTTAACTAGGATCCAAAACCGAGCACTAGCTGTGTCTGTATTAGTATCGGACAGAGTTACAAGCGCTACATTCTGCGCTCTTATTCCCCCCTGAGCCTTCCCACCCCAACTGTCTAAATACACTTCCCTCCAGCGCTGCATTCACCTCACATTAAAATGTCCTTCTTTTTTTTAACAATATTTTTATTGATTTATCTTAATTTTAACAAACTCATCAATGACATACCAGATACATGACAAATACATCATTGCAAAAACCAACAAACAAACAAAACATGAATCTTATTGGAGACATTTAGCGTTGCTCTGATCAAACTATCTTTAAAAAACAAACCAAATCCAATAGGACTGCACGTAACAATTCATGTACTTATTTAATTATCTATCAAGTATTTTCCAGATTAATGGGATTATAGTGTGGAAAGAAAATGGTCAAATATTTCCATCTCAGTCAGTATGTGTTATAAAATGGAGAAACTTAGTATTTTAGAGGCTAGAAAACGTAACTTTCTGCCTTTTTTTATATATAAAATGACTTTAATAAAGAATGGATTTGCAGCACACAAGCAATAGCAATAAATCAAACCTGTATCAAGCTTCTATTCTATAAAAGCTGAATAGAAGTAATTAATTATGAAAAAACCCAGCTCAGTTTCCACACATTGATAGACGGTTGTTATTTCTAATGATTACAGGAGATTCAGGAGGTTTAAGGTAATATGTGATGACGGGAAGTGGGTTTATCGTAGTGGCATATCATCGTGGAGATCTTGATCGTTGCCCGTGGAGATTTTCCCTTCAGCTCGAAATGTAAACAGACCTTAATCTGCCCTGATTGGTTCAACAGCTCAGCCTCAACACCTGTAATCAGGTGAGAGGCTCTCAGTAATCACTGTGTGTCCTGAACGAGCTGTACAGTGTGTGGGAGGACGCAGACAGGAAGTGTGTGTTGGGAAACATTGAAGCATTGATTCTCAAAAACAGTGTATTGATTGGTACAGGCTGCACAGAAAGTAGTTCCATGGTGTTCTGAGGTAACAGGGAGGCCTTAAGAGGCAGATGAACTGTTGCTAATGCATATACAAGACTTGTTTTACTCAGATGTTTTTCATATGATGGTGTTTCCTTTATACTAATGCAGTTTTCCTGAAGCTGTATAACTTCCTAATATATCGCCTTAAAACGCAACTTTCATATCCTAATACGGAAGCTGTTGACAATGTCTTGTTATTGACTGAGAAATACACCTTTTAAGTAGATAGAGTTTTGCAAATGTAGCATGAATTAATGTTACCCTTTGTCTTTGAGTTGCCTTTTCTTTTAAAAGATGTTTGCAATCAATTTAACTACCACTTAAAACACTTTATTGTGCTTTCTTGCCATTTTATGAAACCAGATTTGGGAGATACTATCCGTGCCTCACGAAACCACTGGTCAAGCAGTTAATCCAATCTTTCCATTACAGAATATTTGCTGTTTGATTTCTATCAGTCTTTATATTTATTAGCTGTAAACTGGCTTTTCATTAACTGCTTGTTTCTGCGTTTTTTAAGTGTTATCTATTGAACAGTGCTATAATAATGAAAATGGAAAATGTTGTTACCGTGCAAAAAGCTTCAATGCATTTTAGAGTTGTGGAAATCAGTATCAAAGACCAGAGTCGTTCAGCTGGTTGTCAATAAGAACATTTCTCCAAACTGACCGGCTGATTGAAGTAGATTTGGTGAGTGAAACAATATCGAACCACACAATCTAATCCACTTTTAGTAGAATATTGCAGTCACTTTGTAAAGACCCTTTAGAAGTTTTCTTTTGAGTAAAAGCAGTGGTGTGATGTCTGAAAAACATAGAGAAGAAGACGTAAGCATCAGTTATAGCAAAACGTTAATCTTTGAAGCTTTTAAAGTCAGTTTTGTTTGAAGTTCATCGGATAGCTGTTAACACATGTTTTGTTTGTGTGCGCATCAGGTGCCTTTTACGGGGTATTTTCTGAAACATTTGATGTCATAGAAGAACATTTTGAAACCCCCTTCAGCTTGTGTTTACCACTGACCTTAATTCAGGCCCAAAATTAATAAAATTGTACTCATTTCCGGGTTGAGAACTAGGGATGTCCCGATCACCTTTTTTTGCTCCCGATCCGATTCCGATCATTTGATTTTGACAATTTGCCGATACCGATTTTTCCCGATCCGATCTTTATGCAATGCATTAAGAGAAAAAAAAGCATTCAAGTTGTCCCTTAAGGTTATTTTTTTATTTAAATTGGATATTCTATCCAACATGGATATAGCTTCTTTCTTTCACAGCAGCATTGGATCAGTTCAGTTGTGCAGCATTGGATCAAAACAAAATAAAGCTTATCAGTACTCGTTAGCTTACTGCTACAATTAGACACTGCGCCCACTCTGTTGCCAGATTTGAGAGAAATAAGCAACCAGGTCTATGAAAACAAGCCCCAAAGAAGCAACACATACATGATGTTCTGTAATTTGAAACCAAAACTAAGGCCTCAGGATGACTTTAAGACTTAAACATGGTCATTTTTGTTTTGTAACATTGAATACAAAATTTTAAAAAAAGTATTTAAAAAAAAAAAAAATCCCGATCCCCGATTTTTTGAAAATCACGTGATCGGCTCCGATCCCCTATCACG
>NW_011370296.1:0-4067 GCF_000735185.1 Notothenia coriiceps
GTCAACTCAAGTAGATACCAGGACTAAAGTTTAACTTCTCGAAGAAGATTTTAGTTCGTCCTTTTGCTAATGTTATGTAACTTAAATTATGCCACCTTTGAAGTAAACTACGTCTTCGTCAGAAACCATCAAGCCCCTACACGCCACCACACACACACACACACCACCACACACACACAACACAACACACACAACGACGCGTCGACTCCTCTACCCATGACTTCGTAGTCCGACGTAGAGTTAATCAGGAGTCGCGAGTAATCCATCGAAGAGCCGGAGTGTATGTGGACTGTATTCCGATACGTTGTGTGAGTCTTTTGTTGTAGGGTCGTTTAATAAGTTTCAAGAATCACACACACACACACACACACACACACACACTACACATCACACCACACCCACATACCCAACAACACACACGACCACACAAACACACACAACACACACACACACACAACACAAACTCCTCAACCTACAAGAGGACCATTATTTAGGAAGGGAGACCCAACACACAACGTAGTTTCGGCCTGCGACCACTAAGAGGCGAGTCGTGCAGGACGGTCTGGAAACACTGGACACCACACCAAAACAACACCACACACACACACAACACACACACCACACACACACACACACCACACACCCACCACACAGGTCCTATAGAGAGACATCCTACCGACGTCTAACTTGGCCTACGACGACTGTGAAGAGATGTTATCTTCGTTAATTAGACTTCGAATTGAACACATACAGACAAATTCGGAACCTTACACGTCACACACCACACCACCCACACACACACCACACACACACACACACACACACCACACACACCAACACACACCACCACACGACACACACACCACAACACACGCACACACACATTACACCACACTCCGTCAACTTTGGTCAAGTTGAAAAAAGGTGACAATAGGCAGAGATAAGGGCCGAATTCATGAGAACCTTGTCAAAATTTACACGTTTCTGGAGTTTATTTTTATACTAGGTAGACTGGTAAGAATCTTACAACCTCCTCTTTAGTGCAGCTGAGTGTGTGTATCCAGCCATGTTACACTTTACTTAGAACTCTTTAAAGTAGAGACACTACATACTGATATATACCTGAACATCAGCAGGAGAGGACTCTTTAAAGTAGAGACACTACACACTGATATACACCTGAACATCAGCAGGAGAGAACTCTTTAAAGTAGAGACACTACATACTGATATACACCTGAACATCAGCAGGAGAGGACTCTTTAAAGTAGAGACACTACATACTGATATACACCTGAACATCAGCAGGAGAGGACTCTTTAAAGTAGAGACATTACATACTGATATACACCTGAACATCAGCAGGAGAGGACTCTTTAAAGTAGAGACACTACATACTGATATACACCTGAACATCAGCAGGAGAGGACTCTTTAAAGTAGAGACACTACATACTGATATACACCTGAACATCAGCAGGAGAGGACTCTTTAAAGTAGAGACACTACATACTGATATACACCTGAACATCAGCAGGAGAGCACTCTTTAAAGTAGAGACACTACATACTGATATACATCTGAACATCAGCAGGAGAGGACTCTTTAAAAGTGCTACTAAATTGATCTTCATGTGTAATTGTTGGAGTTATATTATTTCACTGTAGCGCCACTCATACAGGAATACAGTTAAGATAATTAACCATTGCGAGATATTGACATCAGTTTTTCATGCAAATATCTAACCCTGCGTTATAGAGCTGAATTCAAAGCAGCCAGCTGATAAAACGCTCAGTGCTGCATACATTGCTTCCAAGAAGAAGAAGTGACGCAAACACAAAACACAAACATGATTATTGATATTGAAACAGACAGGCTTGTTGGGAAGTGGGCATTTGGGATATTTCGCCAGAACTCAACACTAACCTCGAATCATTTCAAGATTTTAAAAGCAGAAGGGATTACGACTGATGGCTTCATGGAGGAAGACTGACTCAGCATTTTATTGCAGGTAAGATAACACTTCGGTATGATGAATGTGCTTTGGAAACTTAAAATAGGCCGACTCAAATACCTTCATTTATTATATTAAGTTTGTAAATGATGAGAGAAAGGCAGTTTATACGACACATATGGATATTTAAATGCTATACAGGGTTGAAAAGAATATTAAACCTGCAGTAATCTGAATTTTCCTGATCTTATTTTCTAATTATTTTGGAACTGAAATCAACTGTTAGGAGTTATAGATTCATTAATGCCAAATAAAGTAAATTGCTGATAACATGCTGCTTTCTATTAAATCAGATTTACAGTCAAAGTAGAGCCCTGGCCTCAAAATTGAATTAGATGAAAAAATGCTTTTTCACAACACATTTACAAAACGGGACAAATTTGACCTGAGGACAACAAGAAGGTAAGACCTAGTTTAAAATGAGAATATGAAGACACAAATGTACAATTTATTTTACATAAATGCCTAATTTCACTCTTTATTTTGACTAAATCACGCTGAGGATCTCGATGCTGATCTGAACATCTGAGTGTATAAATATCTCTCTGATGTTCGGCCTATTAAATCAGACTTATGGTAAATCTAGAGCCCCGGCTTCAACATTGAACTCTTATTTGTCAAAGTGAATATCAGTGATTGTTAACCTTTGTGGCAATTATTCTAACATACACAGGACAATTTGACCCGAGGACAACAACACGCTTAGACCAGTTTAAAATGTACATTTTATGACACAAATATGTAATGCTTATTTCTAATAAAGTCTGATTTTGCTCTTTATGTGGACTGAGTGTAAACTGAGGCTGTCTGCACACAGAGGGTCCCTGGCCTCAAAATTGAACTGTTTACGGCTTTCTTTTTGTGGCAATTAGATGAAAAAAAAACTTCATTCAAACATACACATTTACAAAACGGGACAAATTTGACCTGAGGAAGGTTAGACCTAGTTTAAAATGTAAATTTTAAGACACAAATGTGCAACGTTTATTTATAAAAATGCCTGACTTCACGCTTTGATTTGACTGAATCTAGACTGAAGCTGTTTCCACGCTGAGGATCTCGATGCTAATCTGAACATCTGAGAGTATAAATATCTCTCTGATGTTCCTCCTCTTATGGCTGACGGTAACTCGGTGGCATCAGCTGTCTTCGTCCTCCTCAACGTCTCCGGAAACTCAAACTCCACCGGCTCTTTCCAGGCGTCTCAAGTGATCCGCTGGCTGACGTTAAGCCTCGGGCTGCCGGCCATCGGGCTCGCTCTGTACACCCTGAAGAACCTGTCCAAAGGTGTGTGTGTGTGTGTGTGTGTGTGTGTGTGTGTGTGTGTGTGTGTGTGTGTGTGTGTGTGTGTGCGTGCGTGTGTGCGTGTGCGCGCGCTCACATGTCACTGATACAATCCTCCCTCCTGTTGTGTTCGGGTCAAATCTGAACCATTTACTACTTTCATCGATCATAAATATTGTGTTTTGCCTCTAGGCCTATATTATGATATTCTCCACAGTAGCATTTGAACAGATGAAATTGCTGATCACAGCAATTTCCAGGTCAAATATTATATAATTTGCTCGATGAAAGTAATTAAGAAGAGTCACATTGATCCTCTCTGTTCCTCTCTCCAGGTGAGAACAAAGTCCCGATGCACGTCGTGTTCCTGCTCGTCTCTGATATCGTGAGTTTCTTCGGGCGTCCCAGTGTTGACGATGACTCGGAGTCCAACACCGTCTTCTCCTCTAACCCCACGGACTTCATCTTCTACTTCGGCATCGTCACGAATGTCACCCTCATGCTGTTCATAGCTCAGGAGCGCCATCTCCTGGTGGCCTACCCTCAGTGTCTGCTTTTCTGCGGTAACGTTAGGCGATCTCCTGTTGTCACGTTGTTAATGTGGGCGTCTCCGTTCGGTATTTTGGCCCTCGCCGTGTTGAAATACAGCTTCTGGTTCGCTGTTTCTCTACTCGCTCCGTTCCCTTTCCTCCTTTTCTTCGCCGTGGACTCCTTCAGAGCCGTGATGTGCTCCCGATCCAATCCTAAAACCCCCGAGAGGAGGAGGGCGGT
>NW_011370297.1:0-2954 GCF_000735185.1 Notothenia coriiceps
GGCATGAACTCACTTCCAGCTTCTATAGCAATATTTTTCTGCTGACCCGTATACTACGCATCCATAATTTAGTTCTGATCTTATCAAAGATATATAAATATTCCTCAGCATACTCCTACTTGCTCCCCATTTAGACATGTAATTTTATTTAGAACCACCTTACATTTCTTATATATTTTTATTCAAATGTTCACTCCAGGTTAATTTTTGGTTCTCTCTTCATATTTATGCCATTTTCTCTTATCTTCTGCCTAGTTAATAGCACTACCATTGTCTTCCCACTGCCCACCTAAATCCCCACGCGTATGACTATTTTTGAACCACCCTAATTGCTTCTTTTATCTTCCATTAAATCAGTAACATTTTCAAACCTTTTCCATGGTGAACATGGGCCAATAATGCTCTTCCATTACATGTCACTTGTTGACACTTTTATCCAAAGCGACTTACATACATTCAGTACTGTGGGCAATCCCCACAGGAGCAATTTGGGGTGAAGTATTTTGCCCAGTGACACAACTACATGCTGACTGCAGTGGGACTCGAACTTGCTACCCCCTGATGCAAAGTTCAGCGCACTACCCACTGAGCCACAGCCTCTTCCAACAGTATACAGTAGCTGACATTTGTTACAGAATAGATCTGTAAGCATAATTGAAAATATGATAAGCCTGAACCGCCCAGAGGAGTTCTACCTGATACCGAGACACTCCTGCTGTTCCTAATGAATGGTGCCCTCTGTTTTTAGTACAGGAAGTACTAGCATAGGCATACTGAATCTTAATTTGATACACATTTTCCCTCAAATATTGTTTGTGAAAAAAGATTGTACAAGTGAGACAGAATAATTGATTCTAGAGCTTTAAGCAACTGTTAAATGATAGAAATACTTTAATGTGGATACAATGCATCCTGTCCACTGTTCTCCGTTTGTCCTGGTTGTACAGTGTTTACTCTAATACCACAATTAAATACAAAGTTGAATATCTACAGAACATAATTATAGCATAACATTATAGTAACAGCTACAGGGACAAACCCCCAGAACTACAGTTACTGTAATAATAATGTAAAAAAGAAATTGCATTTTTTTTGGGCAACTAGTACCTTTATTATAGTGATAGATATGAAACTGGGAGACAGGCGGGATGGCATACGGCAAATTGTCCCGAGACGGATTCGAATCCGGGACAAAACCCCAGTATATGGGCCGCCAGTTCTACCAACTGAGCTAAAGTTTACGGCGGGCCTAATGTTATATTTTTTATGGATATTGTCATTTTTGTTAGGGAAGGAAATGCCTTAAGGACATTGCAGTGTCTACATTTTCCAATGGCTGTTGTTAGAGGAAAATGAAAAGCTGTTACGTGGTTGTTTTGTTTGAGAATGTGTGCAAAGCCAATGCAGTGACACTCAATATTCCAAAATGAACTGTACAAATTATTTGCACACTGATAAGTGTTAACTCATCATTTATCTCCGATGTGCCCTCTGAGGAGGTACTGCGGATATTGCACAGGTATTGTGAGGCTTATATAGCGTGTTAAAAAAAGAAACACACACAGTGGTTTAACCAAACATCGTTATTTTATTATCTTAAAAAGTAACACAATCCCAGTAGGGTATCACATACACTACAACAACGGTAACACCAGAACTACACATCAAAGGGACTTTCGGATAATATAGACATTTAAAAAAAATCCCTCTTTTTATTGTTTAAATTATTTGACTAGGCATGACAGATAAACATCATTTACAGGTATGACATACCGTCACCATTAGAAACAATGTTATTGTTGAACCGCCATTTTCATAAACCACCGCCGATGTTAAGGGAAGACATTTTATGGACTGTCAGTGTAGAAAAGGGATGGAGGGTTACAGGACTGTGTGGTTGATGGGGGGGGCCACTGGACCAGACAGTAGCAGGAGGACGTCGGGAGGGGCAGTGCACTCGTAAGACAGAAATGAAGGGAACCCATGACCCCCACCAGGCAGGGGACTATAGCCCTGTTCTCCTGGTGGAACCGGGACAAGAACCCAGTGTGGCTGTGGAACCGGAGCTGAACTCCTGAGCTGGGGCGTATACACATTATACTCCACTGGAGTGGTTCACCAATGATTAGTGGTACATTAGGGTTTGGAAATAGAGTATTTGTGGGTAGGGGGCTCCTCTCAATGGAAAAAGTGGAACGGAGACTCCACCATGACTAACAGAATGACTTTCTGAAGTCGATAGAATAGGGGAAAGATGGTATCATTGTGATGGGACCTGTTCTGCCTTTAATCAGCATCAGAAGCCTGTTGACATTGTAGGCCGTTGGCTATAATGCCAGAACAGAGAGCTGAGGCGTACTGACACCTGGGTGTTTTGGTCCCCAATTGGATTTTAGTACCTAGCACCCCAAGGGTGTACAATCCATTAACAGCTATGGAGCAGACTGTAAATATCTTTCAATTGTAGAACAGAGGTTAGAAAATTGATAGAACTGTGATCATATTTCAAGAAAGGAAACATCAGTCCTTTGGGAAAGTTAGTAAACTTCAATGTAGGTGTTTGTTTGATCAGGAAACAGTAAAACTTTAAGATGGTACTCAGAACTCCCAGTGTGGAAATTGAGATCACTAAAAAGGGGGGGGGGGGTCAGAGAATGTTGTAGTAAAGTTTGTTCCAGGCATACTAAACCGCTGATGGATACTAACAGATACACTTTGAGGGTCCCTTCCCCTGCAGCTCAGGTCTGGGGGTCCTGCAGACTGTGTGCACATGGAGATGGAGACGTGGAGTCCTCCTGTGTGCATCCTCACTACATCTGATTTGTACTTCTTTGTGCCTCGTCACAAAGGTCTAGCTTGCATAGCTGTATGTCAGGACATATTGTTACATTGGTGAGAAGGCCAACACTTATTGGGTCTACGTTCCTCTTTTAGAATCAGGGGGGGGGGGGGGG
>NW_011370297.1:3314-5330 GCF_000735185.1 Notothenia coriiceps
CCCCCCCCGTGCCATCGTCAGCGGAGCCCCAGCATCCTTCACTGTAATCCCAGGCCGGGTCACCCATGCTTTAACAAAATGGCCATTGCCAAAGTATGCAGGTGAAACATTATACACGTGAAAGCAACCCTTTACTATATTCCAACTCTCTCATCACCCTTTTTATTATGACTATTATCATGGTCGTCACTGACCATAATACATTTTAGCACCAGGAGTGAGAGTGGCTCAAGGATTTAATCCAAACAGTTTGAAGAAAAATCAAGTAGTCATGAACTTGATAGAAATGTAAATTAATGTAAACTAAAGAAATACCGAAATCAAAACAAAGTCACATCCCTGCTTGTTGTGTAGAATACTGGTCTGGATGAGTTTTGTGGATCTCATATTCTCTGTTGGACGCTCAGCCCCGCGAGTGCCACACAGCTGCTCCTTTTCAACGTGTACTCCTGATGCAGGGAATCCAAATTTCACTTAATTTAAAATGTACTAACCAATTACTGGTCAGTGATATTTACTGCTTTAAAAAATCCCAACTCTTCCCAAACAGAAGCAACTCACTGTTAGCTTAGCAATGCTTAGCTGTGGAGCTGGGCAGGGATCATGCTGCTCCTCAGGTCCACTGGCTGCAGCCTCACACTTCCTCTCACTTCAACCAGATAGAAATAGAAGCAATGGTGGGAAACCAAACTAATTATTTTCAAATGTTCTGTGCTCTTTGAGTCATAAAAGTTGATCGAGTTCCTGCTCTGACATTTCCAGCCTCCGAGCTGCTAAAGAGTTCAGAAACCCTGAAGGCCTTACTCAGGTATTAGTGTAAACTTAGCTGCTCATTGACAACTGTTTGCCAATGTAATGAAAGTGAATACATGTGGATAAACTCAATATAATAGCGTCTACTGACGTGTCAACGTTGATGTATATCAGTTTAGATCAGCATGGATCAGTATAGGACCTCAGGAGCTTATATCTGAACACCGCTGCAAAGTGGCTCTATTAACAAAGTAATACTATAGTTTTGCCATATGTACATTAAGACAAAATAACAATACGCAGCATATCGTTAATTATTAGATTCAGGTTAAATGTTAATAAATATAGGCATTTATACAATATATAAACTAATTTACTTTGTGTAAGGTATGTATATTCTGAATATTCCTTTTTATTGATGTCATGGCAATTTTATTTTGTATTTCTTTCAAATAGTGTCCATTTGTTTTTCTCTCTGCTGCTTTAACATGTACAGTTCTCCTCAGAAATGTATAAAGTATTGTCTACTGCAGCCCTGAGAGCTGTGCAGTACTTTGAGCTCTCTGGGCCACCGTACTTATCTGTTCTGATAGTGGCGTGGAAAAGAGTGGGTGACGGGCGGACCCTGTCCTGACAGAGCTGGGACAGGAAGAAGCTGCACCCAGCGGAAATGAGGGCTAACATAACAGAGAAAGTGGAAGAAGATGTGTCCCCATCGAAGCCTCAACAGTGTGGAATCAACGTGTCCTCCCTGGAGCTGTCCATACATCGACAGCACTGCACTGTTCAGGCAGTCACACGGGCATCATGGCATCCAACAGATACAAGACATGTTCAGCTTCAATGAGTTACAGTAAAAAAGCTTTTCTATCCCCTCACATTGTTGATAGACTTTGGAGCAGAGTTGGAGTATTCAGTGTCGTTTGTTGTGGCGCTGCACCTTGCAAAGTGTCTGCCAGTGGTGAGTTTAGAGAGGCGCTAACAGAGACAGGTGAGTCAGCTGGATCAGTGGTGTGTGTACCATCAGTAACAGTACGAGGAGCAGCGCCTCATCAGTGTGTGACACCACGAGACACCACTAGAGGGAGATGCACTGATCTGGAGCAGCTGGAATGAGAGTGGATATAACATGACCTGAGATTACATATTATGCACACACACACACACACACACACACACACACACACACACACACACACACACACACACACACACACACACACACACACTCTCAAACACAGACACACACTCTCACACACACTC
>NW_011370298.1:0-2252 GCF_000735185.1 Notothenia coriiceps
TTACTGTCCCTTCAGACAGACAGATAGCAGCACCTCCCTCCTTACAGTCCCTTCAGACAGACAGGTAGCAGCACCTCCGACTTTACTGTCCCTTCAGACAGACAGGTAGCAGCACCTCCCACCTTACTGTCCCTTGCTATGCAGGCTTTTCTTGGCTTGTTTGAAGGTGAGTGGTGATGAACAAATTACTAAACTGCCAGTGCCTCGAGTTTACAGCTAATTAGCTAAAAGACAATAACACATATAGTTAACTAAGGTAGGCTAACTAAGGTAGGCTAACTAAGGTAGGCTACCAGCTAATGGATAAGTTAGCTCAAGGTTTAGCTAAGGCAATTTATCATGGGCATACAGGCTAATGTACTGTACTTAAGGGGAGACACTACAGGTGAATACAGTAACATGTGTATCTAATAACGTCATCACAATCGCCACATTGATATGCAAATTAGTGGAAAAAAGTGTCAAAATACAATACTTTAATTTAGGTAAAGGGTGCGAGGCCGAACTCTTCAAGTTAACCTAAAGTGAAGCACTATTACAGGCATGTACCGGTACATAGTTTGATGTTTTTATTTTTATTTTGTAATTGTTACGTTTATTCAGGTTTGTTTTGTGTTCGTATCTTTTATGTGACTTTCTACTTATTTTTATGTTTTGGGAGCTGAGCTGTGTGATTTTATATTTGATGTATCTCTCTGTACAGCACTTTGGTCTGGAGGTTTTAAAGTGCTATATAAATAAAGTTGGATTGGATTGGATACTACAATAAGGTAAAGAAAAGAAGTAGCAGTAGCAGTATCTATATAAAAAGTGTAACATGAAGAAAGTAGTGTGGTAGCAGCTAGATAGCAGGAGTAAAAGTATTTAGTATATATAAGTAGGCTATAGAGTTATTTACAGATTGTACAGTATGAAATAGTCTTACTAGGAAGTAGCAGCCAGTAATAATAATAATCATAAATCATAATTGCACTAATACAGAAGAGGATTAGGGCAACATGCACTTCTTTTTGTTCTGATATTAAAGTCAGAATTCTGTTTGAATGCATAGTTATTTCTTTTGCGAGTACAACTTAACCTTACTGATAGAAACAAATACAAAATAAGAGACAAATCCTCATAAGCCCGAATTAGAAATAAGACAAATGAATGGCAAGAATATAGAATGATCAACACGGCCAGCAGCTTCACTCCCAACAGGACTGAATCCATGTTGTCAGTTGGCCTTTAAAGAGCTGGGGGCCAGTGCCTCCCTCTCATGTTGCACGTCTCAAAGTGTGTATGGGAGAGAGAGGTTGTGAGAGAGAGAGGAGTGAGAGATACAGTGAAATATAGAGGTCAGAAATAGATGACAACGTCCGCCTCTCTGAACTTCACACAGGCTTAATATCAATCCTACACCTGCTGCTCTATTTATCACAGAGCTGATCCTGGGCTGCTGCAACAGGCTGGCCTCCTGATGCAGTGTTCCAGTGCTCAGCAGAGGGTAGATGAGTGTGTGCAGGGTGCAGCTTCTCAAGACAGAACACATATCGTTTACCAACCCTCAGAGACTTGGTGGCTACATATTTAAGTGTTGGTTAGAAGTATAAGTGCGTTTAAGCTTTCCCCAGAGGTGGGAGAAGTACTCAGACCTTGTACTTAAAGAGCATCTTGCAGGTTTTTATTTTTTCTACATTTATGCTTAAACTTGCTTGAAAATTACAATTAAAAAAGTGAATGCAGGATTTGGTATGTTTTAAGAGACATAAGGGCAGGAATTCAGAGGGAAAGGAGCAATTTTGAGCTCTGCTCTTAAAAACGGCTTTTTTTTAAGGTCATACGTCAAACGCGTCATATTACATCACACAGGGGACACATCTCCGCTCTCTGACCGCGGGTATAGTAGAGTTGCGTTGAGTAGAGCGGTTGAGTTTTAAGGAGCTGGTATTTTTCGGTAGTTTTACATTGTATTTCACCATTTGTAATCATGGTGCAGTATTGTGTCTGTGCAGGTTGCACAAATACCAGCCTGTCAGGACATTGAGTCCACAGTAGGCTGTACTGCTCCAGCCGTCTCCTTTGTGTTTGTTTGTTTCCCCCTGTCTGTGTTGTTTGTGTGTGCGTGGTGGCTGTCACTCCTGGCTCCTGGCTCAACCTCCACTCACCTGCTGCAATCAGCTGTGCACCCTCCCCGACTACACACCTGCTTTCCATCAAGCCATTTACAACGGCATATCAACGGAGGCTCCACAACCTTTCTCCGCCAGATC
>NW_011370299.1:0-2316 GCF_000735185.1 Notothenia coriiceps
CACACACACACACACACACACACACACACACACACACACACACACACACACACACACACACACACACACACACACACACACACACACAGAGACACATATGCATATACGGTGAGCTGTAGGAAAGGAAACAAGGAATCAGAATTCCTTTATTCGTCTGAAAATGTTGGGTACAACAGCAGAAGTCAAGTGCAGATAGGAAAGACTGACATACTAAATTAAAAAGTACGGTAGGCACATGTGATTCATAATAAAACACAGTAAGTAAAAAGAAATATGAGATACGTACATCATGGTTGCAGTATGTTTAAATACAGGGACATGATAATGTTCAAACATTCACTTTAATTAAATGTCAACACATTTCAAATGACTGTATGAGGTTCGTTGAAAGCAATAACATGAACCTGTTTTATTTAAACTTAATATTATTGCATTTAATTAAAGTCAGTGTTTCAGTCTTGTGAACACATTGAAAGAAAAATAAGGGTGTATAGCACAAAGTTTTATATTTACACGAGAGAGAGAGAGCGAGAGAGAGAGGGCGAGAGAGAGAGAGAGAGAGAGAGAGAGAGAGAGAGAGAGAGAGAGAGAGAGAGAGAGAGAATCCTGACATAAAGTCACTATAGGACGAGTTGGGAGAGAGAACGTGTTGAAAGTTGATAGGGACTTGCTGAAATGGAATTACTTCAAATTGGGCACACATTCGCTCTACAACGTTTTTTATTGGAATCACCTACTTAGCTTTTTGCTATAGCCTAATACGAGAAACATTTGGAATCTATCAACATTTTGTGCTTTCTTTTTGCAAACTTTTGGCTCAGAAATAAAGGACAAAAGGAAGAATATATTCATTCTGAGCAACAAAGAGTTTTGTCTTCCCAAAGCAGAGGCATGTTTCTCCATTGCTAGGGTTGTACGGTCTTCTTTAACCACAAGATATCATATCCAGTGTCATTTGTTCCTGAAAGGGTAAAGCTAAAATAAATGTATTGGTCATATACATTTCCTATAATTGCACAGATATCACAATTTCATTTGACCCTCCCTGTCTGGTAAATGCTCACGTGTGCTCATCATGCTGCCCTCCCTACATTTGCTATGTAAACTGTAGTCGCTGTAAATATGATGTCCTTTTTGTTTTTCTGTTATGTTTATATGTATTCGTGTGGAACCTACTTGCAGCAGGTCACCCTTGAAAAAGAGATCAATGATCTCAATGGGATTCACCTGCATAAATAAAGGTTTGAAATTAAATGAACTGTAAATGTGTCTCCAAAGCAGATTTCAACCGGATGGCATCATGGGTTATTTTATACATTTTATAAAACTACTCCAGAACCACATTTTATTCATTTTAAAAAGCTACTGCAGATTATGGGGTAGGTGTGGCTAAAAGGGTAGAGCGGTTGCACCAAAATCGGAAGGTCAATGTGTGTGAATGTTAGTCTGGGCGCTTCCACCTTATTTTGTGTAGGTTCTTCCTGTTAGAGCGTAAATGCTATACTTTGCATATGTGTTCATACCAGAAGTTAGAATAGGGGTGGGACTATGTAAGGTGAATAGCAGCCTCAGCCTCTGTATGAATGTGTGTGAATTAGAGATTCGACCGATTTGCATCGGTGCACCGGCATAAACGTTCAAGATGCGAGCGCACCGGTTGAAAGAGTGCACATCGGCTACAGTTTGGGTTGAACTCGCGGTGCATCGATTGTAGCGTCTTTGCATCGATGCATCGATTGTAGCGTCTTTGCATCAGTAAAAAAACGATTCATTCATATAAAATCCCCTCATCTTGTCAACGCTCAGCAGAGACGATCTTTGATCTTTGCTTCGCACTACGGAGGCCGAGAGTCTCAGTTATCAACACACATGGAAGTCGAGGAGAAAGAGAAACACAGCGCACCGAAAAATACCTACAAATCAAACGTTTGGCAACACTTCGGATTTTTTCAAGAAAGACGGTCAACTTGAAAAATCGCTCGCAAATTGTAAACGATGCCGAGCCGCTTTAAAGTACACAAGTAGTACGAGGAACTTAGCGATGCACATAAAGAGGCGACATGGAAAAGAAAAGAGAAACCTGAAAGTTAGACATATGAGTTCAATCACTCAGAGAGGTGTTCTGTCAGAGAGAGCGGTGTTTAGTTTACAGCAGCCTGTGACTGCCAATAACAGTTTAAATGTCTTCCTTACTGTAAGCAGTTATGAAAGAGGTGTTTGTGAAAGGTTATTTGTATTCTTTATTGTTCATATAGAAACCACTGCTTTCTGCTCACTGGTGAGTTAGCCTATGACTGAGTGTTAAGCACATCAGGC
>NW_011370300.1:0-2277 GCF_000735185.1 Notothenia coriiceps
GAACAATAATGTCATTGTTAGCTAATGAATGTTTCCATGCTGACCAACGGCAACATGACAACGTTTTCATTGGTCCCTCTTCTTTAGAGAAGACCAGGAAATGATGGATACACGGATCGTGTTCAAATCAATAGGCACGCAATGACTCTAAATAATAATGATCACGCCACCAAACACACATTCAGACTAAAGGAACCAGCCTGTTTGGAAAATGAGAGAAGTAGAAAGTACAGGTATTTGAGTTCAACATGTAAGAAGTAGAAAGTACAGGTATTTGTGTTCAACATGTAAGAAGTAGAAAGTACAGGTATTTGTGTTCAACATGTAAGAAGTAGAAAGTACAGGTATTAGAGTTCAACATGTGAGAAGTAGAAAGTACAGGTATTTGAGTTCAACATGTAAGAAGTAGAAAGTACAGGTATTTGTGTTCAACATGTAAGAAGTAGAAAGTACAGGTATTTGTGTTCAACATGTAAGAAGTAGAAAGTACAGGTATTTGAGTTCAACATGTGAGAAGTCAAAGTAAAAAGTCTTCTGAAAAATAAGTAGAGGAGTAAAGTACTGATACCAGAAACATGTACTTAAGTACAGTAACAAAGTATTTGTACTCTACTCCTTCCCACCTCTGCTGTGCGATAGAGATACAGTAAAGTAACATATTAATATATTCTCTGAAATGTCTCTGCAGGTGACATGTTGGCTCTGCGGCAGCTCTGTGATTTCCCAGCATCCTTCAGTCAGGCGGATGAGCGCGGCTGGTTTCCTCTGCACTGGGCGGCGGTGCAACCTCTGGTTCTGGTCCTGGAGACGGTGCTGTACGGTGGGTAAGAGGTCCACACTTTTACGACAATTTATTTCACAGTTTAGAGAATGGACGAGAAAAAACCAAACGGATGGTGATGTATTTCTGAATTATTATTGCATTAAATACTTTAAATGTTAAATCCAAACAAGAAATCATCAGTATACTGTATGTAAAATATCTATTTATTTTTTATACTATTTAATAAATGAACTTTAATATTTATACTTTTGCATTCCTTTTGTTCCATTATCAGATTGTCCGCCTCAATGTTCAACTTCTACATGAGGCTTTAAAATAAGGTTTCACATTGATTAACTGTGACAAACTTTTTAACCATTTTGATGAGAGAAACTGAGAAAGATATTCACATTATGACAGAAACAATTATTTGATATTAAAAATACCGCTGAGAGTCCGGTTTGAAAAAACGTATATGGTCAAGTTTAGTGGCCTCTTTGCAGGGAAAAAGGCATCAAGGACAAGTCTCCAGAAACAAAAAAGCGGACGGATAAATGATGAAAGGTCATACAAGGTTCAAATCTGAGCTACACGGTCAATGTCTGTCTCAAAGTTTAGCTGAACTTCGAGAACTGACATGGTGGAGTTGAACAGAAGGTTTTTTAATGACTAAATAAAGTGTTAAAATTACCAACTTTTTCTCGTGCTCTTCAGCGTCTTTCCGTCTGACTCTGGAGGAAAAGACTTCGGAAGGGGAGACCTTCCTGACTTTAGCGGTTGGAGATGGTTTGTTGGAAAACGTGAAGCTGTTGTTGGAGAACGGCGCTTCTCCTCACACGACCAACAGCAAGAACGAAACCCCGCTGCTTTTAGGTCAGAACACTGCTTCCCGTTTAGTATAGTCTACGTATTGAGCTATGTTTCAAACTGATCATCAGCAGAGGTGGCAAAAGTACACACATCCTTTACTCAAGTAGAAGTACAGATACTCGTGTTTAAAAATACTCTGGTGAAAGTAGAAGTACTGACTAAACTTCTTTACTCAAGTCAAAGTAAAGAGGCTTTGAAATGTACTTCAGTAAAAAGTACCCATAACTAGCAGCTGTTTTAAAGAGTACCTGACCTCCCTTTATATTAATAGAACAATAATGTCATTGTTAGCTAATGAATGTTTCCATGCTGAACAACGGCAACATGACAACGTTTTCATTGGTCCCTCTTCTTTAGAGAAGACCAGGAAATGATGGATACACGGATCGTGTTCAAATCAATAGGCACGCAATGACTCTAAATAATAATGATCACGCCACCAAACACACATTCAGACTAAAGGAACCAGCCTGTTTGGAAAATGAGAGAAGTAGAAAGTACAGGTATTTGTGTTCAACATGTAAGAAGTAGAAAGTACAGGTATTTGAGTTCAACATGTAAGAAGTAGAAAGTACAGGTATTTGAGTTCAACATGTAAGAAGTAGAAAGTACAGGTATTTGTGTTCAACATGACAGGGGATAGG